>NC_053391.1:231802861-232068551 GCF_905171765.1 Bufo bufo
TGCCGAGCATCGAGATACTTGAGCCGAACTGGTGTTTGGCCGAGCATGCGCGATCAACACTAATCATTGCCCAACTTGGCAATTTTGCTTGGAAGCTCAGAAACAGGATTGGCCTTCCTCTTCTTGCATCCCTTTCTACTCCCTCTAAATACATTAACCTAGCAACCTGCCTGTTCCTGTTGATCCACCAACTTATCTCCACATCATGTGTACAAACTTACTACCGGACCACCCCTGTTCTTTTTAGTTTGCTGCTATGGTGATTGGTGGTTGTTACAATCAGTGGTGTGCAACCAATGTTCCAATTAACCTGTTTGACTGTTTCTCTTTAAGTAAGACCAGAGGATACTAAGAATGTCTGGGTGATGGCAATAATTATACTGGTGGACAGAGACAAGGTGTCTTATGTGTTTACAGTAATAGGCAGGTCGCCTTGGGGTTTGCACAGTGAAATGATGATGAAGGTGAATCTTGGACAATAGCAGCAAAACAAGACTACAATGTACAGTCTGGTTGGTGGCTGATACAAACAGCCAGGGCAGGGTTGCCAACTGTCCATAAATTTTTGGACAGTGTGTAAAAATAGGTGACTTTTTTCCTGTGTCCGTGAAAAAAATAGATATCTCTGTGATTTATTGAGGCTGGTGGTACTTGATTAGATTATTTTGCTGGTAATTATCATTATTTTACAGCTCACAGTAAATGCTGTAAATGAGTTCCTATTAGGCTGGGTTCACACGGGCGAGATTTCCACGCGGGTGCAATGCGTGAGGTGAACGCTTTGCACCCGCACTGAATCCAAACCCATTCACTTCTATAGGGCTGTGCACACGAGCAGTGATTTTCACACATCACTTGTGCGTTGCGTGAAAATTGCAGCATGCTCTATATTGTGCGTTTATCATGCAACGCAGGCCCCATAGAAGTGAATGGGGCTGCATGAAAATCGCAAGCATGCGGTGCGATTTTCATGCATGGTTGCTAGGAGATGACAGTCTATTCACTGTATTATTTTCCCTTATAACATGGTTATAAGGGAAAATAATAGCATTCTTTAATACAGAATGCTTAGTACAAGGTCAATTAAGGGTTAAAAAATATTTAAAAAATTATCTCGCCTCCTCCTCTTGATCGCGTAGTTGCCGATCTCTTCTTACTTCTTTAATCATGAGCTGCCAGCTAAAGGACCTGTGGTGACGTCACATCACATGGTCCAATCACATGGTCCATCACCGTGGTGATGGACCATGTGATTGGACCATGTGATGACCTCAGTGACGTCACCACAGGTCCTTTGACAGGTCCTGAAGAAAGAACAAGGAGACCGGCAGCTACGCGATCAATTGGAGGAGGTGAGTTAATTTTTATTAATTTTTTTAACCCTCAATTGACCTTGTACTAAGCATTCTGTATTAAAGAATGCTATTATTTTCCCTTATAACCATGTTATAAGGGAAAATAATTACATCTACACAACACCGAACCCAAACCTGAACTTCAGTGAAGAAGTTCGGGTCTGGGTAACACATTCAGTTTTTTATCACGCGCGTGCAAAACGCATTGCACCTGCACGATAAAAACTGAACAACGAAACACAATCGCAGTCAAAACTGACTGCAATTGCGTACCTACTCGCACGGGTTTGCCGCAAAGCACCCGGAATGCATCCGGAGCCAAAACGTGATGCCCGTGTGAACGCAGCCTTAGTATATTGAGATATGGACATATATTACTTATAACCTTTATCATTTATTATGGTCTTCCAATTTGTCCATAACAAATGTTGGAAGTCTGTGATTTTGAGATAAGTTGTCCAGAAAAAATAAACATTCTGGTTGGCAACCCTGACCAATTGTCACCGCCAGCTCTCTGAGAAGCTCTGGTAGACGTTCTTCTGTACCTCTTGCATGATGTTCTTTGTTTTGGTTTCAATTTGTCATCTCTTTTCCTTCTCCCATACTGCCTCACTTTGCGGTTTATACTACTTCCTGGATTGTGTTCACTGCTAGAGGCTGCAACTGCTGGTTCCTCAGATAAGTCTTTTTCCTTTATTTGTGTTTCCGTGCTGGCTTGATTCTAGGTGACCCTGACTCCCTCCGTATTAAGTGCAGGGAGCCGGTGGTCGTGTCCCCTCACTATTATAGGGTTTTCAGGTGTCACACAGTCTAGGTACGAGGGCATGCAATCGTCTATCATAAAGATCTTTGCATGGGCATAGCAGTCAGGGAGAGCTCTAGGGGTTTTATAGGGCTCACCCATATGTTCCTTAGTTTGAGATCAAGTCAGTCGGATGTTTATTTATAACTTCCAGTTTTCTGCAACACCATCCGTGACACCCATGGGTGTGTTGAGCAGGAGACTCAGTCAAGTAAAGCATCACTTAGTGGGTTGCAATGGGTAATCCAGTCACTATACTCTCGGCAGTTTTCCCAAGAATGCTCCTCTGCGTTTCTCTGACCCTCAACAAGATGCTTTATTTATTACAATCACAAACATTATTATGTTCATGTTTAATATTAGTTTGGCGCCTTAATTCTGCCTTGTTTATTCTCAATGTCATTATGACCTTGCAAACAGGTTCTTGTATGATTGCTGACAGAGCTAGTCCTACAGAAAGGGAAGGGTGCCGTAACAATATAACCCTGTTTTCTCTATGGCCTTGGACAATGTCTGTCTTTTTGCCTTTTTAGAGGTAATGGTCTCTTGCTTGCAATCCTCTATATTAGGATTTAATAATTTTAATGAGCGCCATGTATTAATACATTTTACAACATGCAGCTTCTTACTGCTTCCAGTTCCAACAATTGCTAAAGCTTGACTCAGGTTTGCATTTAAATAAGGATATCTGTACCCAGGATTTTTAACTCTTGCATACTTTTTTTCCACTTTTGAGAAGTGATACCTGAATAAAGGTCAATTCTTCCTCCCAAGTTCATTGGAGTTTGCTAGTAAGTTCAGGAAAATGTTCCTCAAAGGTGGGATACTATGGAAAAGGTAGGGACAGAGCTAAAATAAGGTGCCCTATGCTTCAGCGTTTACATCAAGGATTCAACTTTGACCTAATACCCCGTTTCAGATATTGACCCACACTACTGGGGACACAAAAAAATCTGAACCATATGTAGGCTTTAATATGATCCTTCATGTTTAGGTAGGTTGTGTACTCAAAGCGCCAGAACAAACACTTTTCTGTGGACAACTACACAGTTGATAGGACTCTGCTTGCTTGGGGTCCCAGTGCTAGCAGCTGGGCACCACCCACACCTTTTTTCTGCAGAAATGTGGCAAAATATATGGCCCTGCTCGGTGGCTGTATAATACACACATACTTAGGGGCAAATACAAATAATTTTGAAGAGTCAACAACCCCTGTAAATGTAGCCTTTGAATAGATCACTATTTTTGCTTGCATACATCTGGTCAGTCGCACTAAAATAGTCATATTAGATGTTTGTGAGAAGCCGCTGTTCTTTTCTTTTTATATTTAGCAGTGTCCCACTTTCGTCCGTAGTTCTGCTCTTGCATTATCATGTTCAGCATATTTTCTAATAGTATTTAGGTCAGCTTATAATAAAGATGCCTTGATCCTCTATTCCCTTTTGCTAGTACATTTGAATTAGAGACAAGTTAAAGAAGTTCTTGTTGGAATTATTACCACACCACTGACCTTGACATAACAGGCCTGACAGATGGGTCTCCTGCATCTCAATTTGTGGGTGACACTAAGTGCTATTTATAAACAGGACATGTCACAAGACTGACCTTGATGGAGTGAAAAGCAAAGCAAATGACTCCCCGATGTTTACATTTTAATCATTTACAACCAAGCTTTTTTACTAATATTCTCTCGAGGCAGACTATAATATAATGCAAAATTATACAAATATAGTTCAAGAAAACAATGGCTACGCAACTCTAGAAAATAGGGGAAATTAAAATCAGATTTTTCCTACTGTATTTCTTCCTTATACAAGATGAAACTTGCTGAATTATGCCTTACGTGCTGACATGAAAATGGGATTCCATATTGAAATTGATGGACCTGTGTCTTTTTCCAACATGTGGAACTATGTAACAAGTAAAAGGTTTATTGAACACAAGGTATAGATACGTTGGAAATGTATGTTTTTGGAAATCCATGATCTTGGACGTCCTTGAGATTTGCAAAATGAATCTCTTTTGGTGGTAATCTCAGAGCTGACAAGGCACCCAAGTATGTTACTCTTTTACGTATACTTCATATTTGGTGATTGAGTAGGATAGTTATTAGGCTAGTTTCACACTACCGTTAAAACCATCCAGCAAAGCCTTAAACGGCAAGAGCACCGCCAGGCCCTATTGACTATAATGGGACCCAGTGGGGATCTGACCTGTTTCTGGAATGAGTGCTGGCATTCTGCCGGACAATAACCAGTGCAGTATCCCAGCACTCTTGTCAGAAACAGGTCAGATCCCCACCAGGTCCCATCATAGCCAATGGGCTCTGGCAGGGAAAGGCAGTATCCGGATGTGCCGGATACAATGCACTCCAGTAGCTGTTCTTCTTGGTATTGATAAGTACACCCAGGGCCGTCTTTTCGAATGGGCACGCTGGGCAGTTGCCCGGGGGCCCCACTTGCCTGGGGGCCCGCCTGCCCAGTGAACCCACCAGCCAACTTCCCAACCGTCATCCCCCAGTTGAATACTAATGAGCGCTTCCATTATGGAAGCGCTCATTAGAACCGAGAGACCAGGAAGTGGTGAACGCTCTGTACTCACCACTTCCTGGTCCTCGGCTGTCGGCTGTGCAGGGCTGCGCACAGCGTGAGGGCGCTCTGTGACCTCACGCTGTGCGCGCCAGTTCAGAGCACAGAGTCGACTGAGGAGAGGCAGGCGGCGTCCAGGAGCAGGAGAGGTAAGTGATTTTTTATTTTATAAGAAAATGTGGCTGCTGGGGGCATAAGGGGGCTAATGGAGAGGCATATGGGGGGCTAATGGAGAGGCATATGGGGGCTAATGGAGAGGCATATGGGGGGCTAATGGAGAGGCATATGGGGGGCTAATGGAGAGAGGCATATGGGGGGCTAATGGAGAGAGGCATATGGGGGGCTAATGGAGAGGCATATGGGGGGCTAATGGAGAGAGGCATATGGGGGGCTAATGGAGAGGCATATGGGGGCTAATGGAGAGGCATATGGGGGCTAATGAGGCATATGGGGGCTAATGGAGAGGCATATGGGGGCTAATGGAGAGGCATATGGGGGCTAATGGAGAGGCATATGGGGGCTAATGGAGAGGCATATGGGGGCTAATGAGGCATATGGGGGCTAATGGAGAGGCATATGGGGGCTAATGGAGAGGCATATGGGGGCTAATGGAGAGGCATATGGGGGCTAATGGAGAGGCATATGGGGGCTAATGGAGAGGCATATGGGGGCTAATGGAGAGGCATATGGGGGCTAATGAGGCATATGGGGGCTAATGGAGAGGCATATGGGGGCTAATGGAGAGGCATATGGGGGCTAATGGAGAGGCATATGGGGGCTAATGGAGAGGCATATGGGGGCTAATGGAGAGGCATATGGGGGCTAATGGAGAGGCATATGGGGGCTAATGGAGAGGCATATGGGGGCTAATGGAGAGGCATATGGGGGCTAATGGAGAGGCATATGGGGGCTAATGGAGAGGCATATGGGGGCTAATGGAGAGGCATATGGGGGCTAATGGAGAGGCATATGGGGGCTAATGGAGAGGCATATGGGGGCTAATGGAGAGGCATATGGGGGCTAATGATGAGGCATATGGGGGCTAATGATGAGGCATATGGGGGCTAATGATGAGAGGCATATGTGGGCTAATGATGAGAGGCAGCATATGGGGGCTAATGATGAGAGGCAGCATATGGGGGCTAATGATGAGAGGCATATGGGGGCTAATGATGAGAGGCATATGGGGGCTAATGATGAGAGGCATATGGGGGGCTAATGATGAGAGGCATATGGGGGCTAATGATGAGAGGCATATGGGGGCTAATGATGAGAGGCATATGGGGGCTAATGATGAGAGGCATATGGGGGCTAATGATGTGAGGCATATGTGGGCTAATGATGAGAGGCAGCATATGGGGGCTAATGATGAGAGGCAGCATATGGGGGCTAATGATGAGAGGCATATGGGGGCTAATGATGAGAGGCATATGGGGGCTAATGATGAGAGGCATATGGGGGGCTAATGATGAGAGGCATATGGGGGCTAATGATGAGAGGCATATGGGGGCTAATGATGAGAGGCATATGGGGGCTAATGATGAGAGGCATATGGGGGCTAATGATGTGAGGCATATGGGGGCTAATGATGAGGCATATGGGGGCTAATGATGAGGCATATGGGGGCTAATGATGAGAGGCAGCATATGGGGGCTAATGATGAGAGGCAGCATATGGGGGCTAATGATGAGAGGCAGCATATGGGGGCTAATGAGAGGCATAATAACACTGTCATCCACAGATGCCCCCATAACAGTGTGTCTTCCACAGATCCACCATAACAGTGCGCCTGCGCACTGACGAGAGACAGAAAGAAGGGGAAAGAATCCGCGGAAGCAAGCAGAGGACGGCACAGCAGACGATTGAACAGCTTCTTTTGTAAGTAAATAGTTTTATTATAAATGTATCCCTGCATACCGCAATTCTCTCATATTTTGTAATCCTATTTATATATACTTATTTTGTTTTTGCCCCCCCATTTTTGACTGTGGTATCTTTGTGCCCCCCCCCCTATATATTATTCCTATATTAACCACCTCAGGACCGCCGTACGCAGGATTGCGTCTTTGCGGCGGCCCTGCTCTTCTGGGTGGACGCGCCGGTGCGTCCTCTCGCGAGACGCGAGATTTCCTGTGAACGCGCGCACACAGGCGCGCGCGCTCACAGGAACGGAAGGTAAGAGAGTTGATCTCCAGCCTGCCAGCGGCGATCGTTCGCTGGCAGGCTGGAGATGTGTTTTTTTTAACCCCTAACAGGTATATTAGACGCTGTTTTGATAACAGCGTCTAATATACCTGCTACCTGGTCCTCTGGTGGTCCCCTTTGTTTGGATCGACCACCAGAGGACACAGGTAGCTCAGTAAAGTCCCACCAAGCACCACTACACTACACTACACCCCCCCCCCGTCACTTATTAACCCCTTATTAGCCCCTGATCACCCCATATAGACTCCCTGATCACCCCCCTGTCATTGATTACACCCCTGTCATTGATCAACCCCCTGTAAAGCTCCATTCAGATGTCCGCATGATTTTTACGGATCCACTGATGGATGGATCGGATCCGCAAAACGCATACGGGCGTCTGAATGAAGCCTTACAGGGGCGTGATCAATGACTGTGGTGATCACCCCATATAGACTCCCTGATCACCCCCCTGTCATTGATTACACCCCTGTCATTGATCACCCCCCTGTAAAGCTCCATTCAGATGTCCGCATGATTTTTACGGATGCACTGATAGATGGATCGGATCCGCAAAACGCATCCGGACGTCTGAATGAAGCCTTACAGGGGCGTGATCAATGACTGTGGTGATCACCCCATATAGACTCCCTGATCACCCCCCTGTCATTGATCACCCCCCTGTAAAGCTCCATTCAGATGTCCGCATGATTTTTACGGATGCACTGATAGATGGATCGGATCCGCAAAACGCATCCGGACGTCTGAATGAAGCCTTACAGGGGCGTGATCAATGACTGTGGTGATCACCCCATATAGACTCCCTGATCACCCCCCTGTCATTGATTACACCCCTGTCATTGATCACCCCCCTGTAAAGCTCCATTCAGATGTCCGCATGATTTTTACGGATGCACTGATAGATGGATCGGATCCGCAAAACGCATCCGGACGTCTGAATGAAGCCTTACAGGGGCGTGATCAATGACTGTGGTGATCACCCCATATAGACTCCCTGATCACCCCCCTGTCATTGATCACCCCCCTGTAAAGCTCCATTCAGATGTCCGCATGATTTTTACGGATGCACTGATAGATGGATCGGATCCGCAAAACGCATCCGGACGTCTGAATGAAGCCTTACAGGGGCGTGATCAATGACTGTGGTGATCACCCCATATAGACTCCCTGATCACCCCCCTGTCATTGATTACACCCCTGTCATTGATCACCCCCCTGTAAAGCTCCATTCAGACGTCCGCATGATTTTTACGGATGCACTGATAGATGGATCGGATCCGCAAAACGCATACGGACGTCTGAATGAAGCCTTACACGGGCGTGATCAATGACTGTGGTTATCACCCCATATAGACTCCCTGATCACCCCCCTGTCATTGATCAACCCCCTGTCATTGATCACCCCCCCCCCCCCTGTCATTGATCACCACCCCTGTCATTGATCACCCCCCTGTCATTGATCACCCTCTGTAAGGCTCCATTCAGACATTTTTTTGGCCCAAGTTAGCGGAATTTTTATTTATTTTTCTTACAAAGTCTCATATTCCACTAACTTGTGTCAAAAAATAAAATCTCACATGAACTCACCATACCCCTCACGGAATCCAAATGCGTAAAATTTTTTAGACATGTATATTCCAGACTTCTTCTCACGCTTTAGGGCCCCTAGAATGCCAGGGCAGTATAAATACCCCACATGTGACCCCATTTCGGAAAGAAGACACCCCCAGGTATTCCGTGAGGGGCATATTGAGTCCATGAAAGATTGAAATTTTTGTCCCAAGTTAGCGGAACGGGAGACTTTGTGAGAAAAAAATAAAAAATATCAATTTCCGCTAACTTGTGCCAAAAAAAAAAAATTTCTATGAACTCGCCATGCCCCTCATTGAATACCTTGGGGTGTCTTCTTTCCAAAATGGGGTCACATGTGGGGTATTTATACTGCCCTGGCATTCTAGGGGCCCCAAAGCGTGAGAAGAAGTCTGGTATCCAAATGTCTAAAAATGCCCTCATAAAATGAATGTGGGCCCCTTTGCGCATCTAGGCTGCAAAAAAGTGTCACACATGTGGTATCGCCGTACTCAGGAGAAGTTGGGGAATGTGTTTTGGGGTGTCATTTTACATATACCCATGCTGGGTGAGAGAAATATCTTGGTCAAATGCCAACTTTGTATAAAAAAAATGGGAAAAGTTGTCTTTTGCCAAGATATTTCTCTCACCCAGCAAGGGTATATGTAAAATGACACCCCAAAACACATTCCCCAACTTCTCCTGAATACGGCGATACCACATGTGTGACACTTTTTTGCAGCCTAGGTGGGCAAAGGGGCCCATATTCCAAAGAGCACCTTTAGGATTTCACAGGTCATTTACCTACCTAACACACATTAGGGCCCCTGGAAAATGCCAGGGCAGTATAACTACCACACAAGTGACCCCATTTTGGAAAGAAGACACCCCAAGGTATTCCGTGAGGGGCATGGCGAGTTCCTAGAATTTTTTATTTTTTGTCACAAGTTAGTGGAAAATGCTGATTTTTTTTTTTTTTTTTTTTTTTTTATACAAAGTCTCATATTCCACTAACTTGTGACAAAAAATAAAAACTTCCATGAACTCACTATGCCCATCAGCGAATACCTTGGGGTCTCTTCTTTCCAAAATGGGGTCACTTGTGTGGTAGTTATACTGCCCTGGCATTCTAGGGGCCCAAATGTGTGGTAAGGAGTTTGAAATCAAATTCTGTAAAAAATGACAAGTGAAATCCGAAAGGTGCTCTTTGGAATATGGGCCCCTTTGCCCACCTAGGCTGCAAAAAAGTGTCACACATCTGGTATCTCCGTACTCAGGAGAAGGTGGGGAATGTGTTTTGGGGTGTCATTTTATATATACCCATGCTGGGTGAGAGAAATATCTTGGCAAACGACAACTTTTCCCATTTTTTTATACAAAGTTGGCATTTGACCAAGATATTTATCTCACCCAGCATGGGTATATGTAAAAAGACACCCCAAAACACATTCCTCAACTTCTCCTGAATACAGAGATACCAGATGTGTGACACTTTTTTGCAGCCTAGGTGGGCAAAGGGGCCCATATTCCAAAGAGCACCTTTCGGATTTCACAGGTCAATTTTTACAGAATTTGATTTCAAACTCCTTACCACACATTTGGGCCCCTAGAATGCCAGGGCAGTATAACTACCCCACAAGTGACCCCATTTTGGAAAGAAGAGACCCCAAGGTATTCGCTGATGGGCATAGTGAGTTTATGGAAGTTTTTATTTTTTGTCACAAGTTAGTGGAATATGAGACTTTGTATGAAAAAAAAAACAAAAAAAAAAAACATCATTTTCCACTAACTTGTGACAAAAAATAAAAAATTCTAGGAACTCGCCATGCCCCTCACGGAATACCTTGGGGTGTCTTCTTTCCAAAATGGGGTCACTTGTGGGGTAGTTATACTGCCCTGGCATTCTAGGGGCCCAAATGTGTGGTAAGGAGTTTGAAATCAAATTCAGTAAAAAATGACAAGTGAAATCCGAAAGGTGCTCTTTGGAATATGGGCCCCTTTGCCCACCTAGGCTGCAAAAAAGTGTCACACATCTGGTATCTCCGTACTCAGGAGAAGGTGGGGAATGTGTTTTGGGGTGTCATTTTATATATACCCATGCTGGGTGAGAGAAATATCTTGGCAAAAGACAACTTTTCCCATTTTTTTATACAAAGTTGTCATTTGACCAAGATATTTATCTCACCCAGCATGGGTATATGTAAAAAGACACCCCAAAACACATTCCTCAACTTCTCCTGAGTACGGGGATACCAGATGTGTGACACTTTTTTGCAGCCTAGGTGGGCAAAGGGGCCCATATTCCAAAGAGCACCTTTCGGATTTCACAGGTCATTTTTTACTGAATTTGATTTCAAACTCCTTACCACACATTTGGGCCCCTAGAATGCCAGGGCAGTATAACTACCCCACAAGTGACCCCATTTTGGAAAGAAGAGACCCCAAGGTATTCGCTGATGGGCATAGTGAGTTCATAGAACTTTTTATTTTTTGTCACAAGTTAGTGGAATATGAGACTTTGTAAGAAAAAAAAAAAAAAAAAAAAAAATCATCATTTTCCGCTAACTTGTGACAAAAAATAAAAAGTTCTATGAACTCACTATGCCCATCAGCGAATACCTTAGGGTGTGTACTTTCAGAAATGGGGTCATTTGTGGGGTGTTTGTACTGTCTGGGCATTGTAGAACCTCAGGAAACATGACAGGTGCTCAGAAAGTCAGAGCTGCTTCAAAAAGCGGAAATTCACATTTTTGTACCATAGTTTGTAAACGCTATAACTTTTACCCAAACAATTTTTTTTTTTACCCAAACATTTTTTTTTTTATCAAAGACATGTAGAACTATAAATTTAGAGCAAAATTTCTATATGGATGTCGTTTTTTTTGCAAAATTTTACAACTGAAAGTGAAAAATGTCATTTTTTTGCAAAAAAATCGTTAAATTTCGATTAATAACAAAAAAAGTAAAAATGTCAGCAGCAATGAAATACCACCAAATGAAAGCTCTATTAGTGAGAAGAAAAGGAGGTAAAATTCATTTGGGTGGTAAGTTGCATGACCGAGCAATAAACGGTGAAAGTAGTGTAGGTCAGAAGTGTAAAAAGTGGCCTGGTCTTTCAGGGTGTTTAAGCACTGGGGGCTGAGGTGGTTAAACACTGATTTTGTTGAAAGTACCAATAAATATCGCCTTATTGATAATTTGCATTTTTATTCTAGTGCGTGATTGTGTAGACAGGGCCCCAGTGCACTGTATTGCCCGGGGGCCTATAATGCTCTTAAGATGGCACTGAGTACACCAAATGGGCCCTGATACAAATCTGCAACCAATCCCTATGACGCGCAAACACTGCACAGGTACAGTATATAGAACTCTTCAATATACCATAAAGAAGAGAGAAGAGTCTGCTTTTGGCGCTCCAAAACCCAGACACGGCAATCTTTGATTTCAGATTTCTTTTTTTTATTCCAATTGAAAATAATTTTCATAAAAACAACACGTTTCGGGGAATTAAGATCCCCTTCATCAGGTTAAACAATTGGATCCAATATACCATGACCATTAATAGGCAGTCTATTTGTGATGTTTGGTATTTCTAACATTAATGTCCACTGCCCTCCCCTTCAGCTTTATTTGTTGCTGCCATTCTGATTGATGAGCTGCTCTCCCCTATACAATGCCCTTTCTATTTTTTCATCCAACATCTATCCTCTGAGCTAGTTTATGTCTTGTTGAAATAACCTCCAAAGCTTATAGTGCTGGAAATGATGGCGAGCAGCTGAGGAGTAAGGTCAGATGAGTGACAGAGAAGAGACTACTGGATCACTGAGCCAGATAATTGCATTGTATGGAAGTGTTTCACTTCAAACTGCCGTTCACGCAATTCAGTATACATTTCACTTGTCCAATAAAAAGACAAACAGACGTGAATAAACATCTTGTTATATGAGTTTAACAGAAAATGCTAATTGTTTATTCTTGAAATAAATGTAATCGCTTTTCAGAGTAATTAGTAGTATACAGTGCCTTAATGTGCGTGCTGTACACGGGGAATTAGTATACAGTACAGACCAAAAGTTTGGACACACCTTCTCATTCAAAGAGTTTTCTTTATTTTCATGACTATGAAGGCATCAAAACTATGAATTAACACATGTGGAATTATATACATAACAAACAAGTGTTAAACAACTGAAAATATGTAATATTCTAGGTTCTTCAAAGTAGCCACCTTTTGCTTTGATTACTGCTTTGCACACTCTTGGCATTCTCTTGATGAGCTTCAAGAGGTAGTCACCTGAAATGGTCTTCCAAGGTCTTGAAGGAGTTCCCAGAGATGCTTAGCACTTGTTGGCCCTTTTGCATTCACTCTGCGGTCCAGCTCACCCCAAACCATCTTGATTGGGTTCGGGTCCGGTGACTGTGGAGGCCAGGTCATCTGGCGCAGCACCCCATCACTCTCCTTCATGGTCAAATAGCCATTACTTTCAAAGTTTTCCCAATTTTTCTGCCGACTGACTGACCTTCATTTCTTAAAGTAATGATGGCCACTCGTTTTTCTTTACTTAGCTGCTTTTTTCTTGCCATAATACAAATTCTAACAGTCTATTTAGTAGGACTATCAGCTGTGTATCCACCTGACTTCTCCTCAATTCAACTGATGGTCCCAACCCCATTTATAAGGCAAGAAATCCCACTTATTAAACTTGACAGGGCACACCTGTGAAGTGAAAACCATTTAAGGGGACTACCTCTTGAAGCTCATCAAGAGAATGCCAAGAGTGTGCAAAGCAGTAATCAAAGTAAAAGGTGGCTACTTTGAAGAAACTAGAATATGACATATTTTCAGTTGTTTCACACTTGTTTGTTATGTATACAATTCCACATGTGTTAATTCATAGTTTTGATGCCTTTAGTGTGAATCTACAATTTCCATAGTCATGAAAATAAAGAAAACTCTTTGAATGAGAAGGTGTGTCCAAACTTTTGGTCTGTACTGTACGTTTTGATCAAAATTCATAAGCCCACTCATCACATCAAGGGGCTGTAGACTATTAGTTACGCTGAGAAGCAATGTTTTTAAATGTGGGTAGGAAAGTGGGTATGGTTAGCCTGACACATTAATTTAAAGGAAATAAAGGTCACCAAAAATGGTATCTGCCAGTTAAAACCAGATAGCAGCACATCTCATTTTATACTAATCTGTTTTTATTTTATGATTGTAGATTTTTTATTTTTATTTGCCGAACATGATTATGGGGGCTGCCATCTTGCTTAATGGCAGCCCCATGGGCCATAGATACAATGGTCAGGAGGGGACCTCATTGACTTCTATGGGAGAGTCTTCTAGGCATGCTCTGTGACCTGTGCAGAGGTTATTGTACAAGGGAAAAATAGATAAGCTTTGACAATCAACTACTGTGAATGGAGGATCCTGTGTTATCTATACACAGAGGATATAATTACAGGCAGGATTAGAATGAGCGAACTGCAGTAAAGTGATCTGTACAAACCAAGTAGTGCCAATTATTAGACATAGTGGCCAGTGCAAAAACTGCAGGATTTTATGGTTTTTGTTTAAATATAAAAAGTGACATGGATAATTAAAACTATCATCAAAAATTATTTAGAAATGTGAAAAAATAATTTAAACAGCAGGTCATTTTCTGATGACAGATTCCCTTTAAAGGGCCACAAAATGTATTCTACATTTTTCAAACCAGCACCTGGTTCTGAATACTATTATAATTGCATGTAATTAAAAATGTAGTATAGCCACTGAGCGATTCAATAAAATGTGCTGTTTGTTCTTTTCCATATTTTTTTTCTCCCGAACACGCTCAGTTTAAATCTTCAACTACCACCAGCCATATGTTCTGTTAGAAGCTGTGGTAGTTACAGGAAGAGAGCTGCAGCAGAAAGGACACATGCCCTGAGCTGCCAGGCTGAAGATAATCTAGCAGAGCAATTAAAGCAATGAATCGGGAGATCTCTGGACCCATGTGAGGTACAGGCAAGGACGCACCGCCAATTAGGCAAGGCCCTGGGGACAAAAGAGGGGCGGCAGTGGTAGTGCAGGGAGAGATGAGCGCTTCCATTGTGGAAGTGCTCATCTCTATATTCATCTGTTTTGCCGTCCTCAGGACAGTGATACAGGTGAAGGGTTCGGCAGGGCAGGGGAGAGACGGGAGTCTCCCTTCCCCGTTCCTCTGATAGGCTGCAGCCTATCAGAGGCCGGTTCAAGCGGCACAATGATGTAATTGCGCCGCCTGAGCCGTACAGAGTGGGACACAAGCCGGAAGAGGCCTGCATCGCATCGCTGCCAGCTTCATGTAGGTAAGTGTTTTTATATGGCACACAATGCAAAGAGGAGCACTATGGGGGCATCTAGGGGCACTCCTTACTGGCACATTATTGGAGGCACTATGGGGGAACGAAAGTGGTATTTTATATGGGGGCATCTAGGGGCACTCCTTACTGGCACATTATTGGGAGGCACTATGGGGGCACAAAAGTGGTATTTTATATGGGGGACACTATGGGGGCATTGAGGGACACTCCTTACTGGCACATTATTGGGGGCACAAAAGTGGTATTTTATATGGTGACCATTATGGGGGAGAGGAACACTATGGGAGCATCTAGGGGCACTTCTTATTGGCATATTATTGGGGGCATCTACTGAGGGCACAAAGAAGAGGTATGTTATATGGGGGGGATCTGTATAGGGGCATTTTATACTGGGAAACCTTATGGGGGTACTATAGGGAAAGAGGAGCACTATGAGGGCATCTACGGGGGGCACTAAGAAAAGGTATTTTATACTGGAAAATTATGGGGGACATTGAGGGCATCTACTGGAGCACTATATAGGGGCATTTTATACTGGTACATTATGGGGGCACTATGAGGAAGGGGGGAGAGGAACACTGTGGGGGAATTTACTGGGAGCACTATATGGGGTATTTTATACTGGCACATTATGGGGGCACTATGGGGACACATTATAAAGGGGCATTTCTTTTTTACTGGTGCTCATTTTAAGGGAGCATTTTTCTACTGCCCCAGGAGAATTATTACTACTGGGTGGGCATTTTGGTGGGCTTTATTACCACTGGGGGACTGTGGGGAGCATAATTACTAGTATGGGCACTATTGGAGCATTATTACTTCTGGGGCACAGTGGGGACACGTTGGGGGCACTGTCGGGGCAGTATTACTAACAAGTGTGCTCCGGCAGAGAATTATTACTATTGGTGGGACTTTTGGGAGCACTATTACTGTGGGGGCTCCCTGGCATAGTATCAGCTTAGCGCAGTTATTTTTGGGGGACACTATGTTTACATTATTGGTGTCAGGGACACTATTTCCTGGGCGCAGTATAGTATTAGGGAGCACGGCAGGCACAGTATTGGGAGTGGTAGGATGATTTGTCCAGAAGATGGGAGGATGATGGAAAAGTAGTAAACTAAGATATTTTTTGGCAAACTGCAGAGACAAGAGATGGCTGAAAGAAATCATCATGGTGGTCTGTACTGAATGGAGAAGATGAGGAAAGAAAACATCTACATCAGAAGAGACGTCACTGGATGTATGGTATGAGGTATGGGGTGCTGTATTACCCGATTCTTGGCATATTTGCTGGATAGTGGATGGATCTCTGCCGGACCTCATTATAGTCAATTTGGTCTGGTGGGCAGGAGGCAGTATCTGGCAAAGCCTGATCCGGAGAACTCTGGAAGGCTGCTCTATGTCAAAACAGCTTGCTGGAGAGGTAGCCGCAGGTGTGAAACTAGCCTTATCTTTATTTGTATTTATTTTTTAAATCCAAAATTTACAGAAAATGTGTAAAAATTAGCAATTTTCTAAATTTACATTTCTCTGCATTTAAGATGGATAGTGAGAACTAAAAAAATAGTTATCAATTAACTTTGACCATATGTCTACTTTATGTTGGCATTGTTTTGTAAATGTCATATTAACTTTTAGCACATTAGAGGGCTTAGAATTTTAGAGCAATTTTTCAAGAAAATTTCTCAGACTTCTTAAAGGGTTTCTGTCACCCCATTAAACCGTTTTTTTTTTTTCTTTACTAATAATCCCTACACTGCGATCTCATCATACATAAGCTAATTAATGATTTTAGTTCAGTAGAATTTGTTAAAAATCGATTTTTATAATATGTAAATTACCTTGCTACCAGCAAGTAGGGCGGCTACTTGCTGGTAGCAGCCGCATCCTCCGATGGTAATGACGCCCCCTCTGCTTGTTGATTGACAGGGCCAGGGAACCGAATCCTTCTCTGCTGGCCCTGCCTGTTTTGATTCAATATCTGGCGCCTGCGCCGCGGCCGTACCTCTCTTCAATCTGCGCAGGCGCACTGAGAGGCGGCCACTCACTCGGCGCTCCATCCTCAATGCGCCTGCGCCGATGACGTCACATCTACACCCGGCGCAGGCGCATTGAGGAGCGAGCGGCCGAGTGAGTGGCCGCCTCTCAGTGCGCCTGCGCAGATTGAAGAGAGGTACGGCCGCGGCGCAGGCGCCAGATATTGAATCAAAACAGGCAGGGCCAGCAGAGAAGGATTCGGTTCCCTGGCCCTGTCAATCAACAAGCAGAGGGGGCGTCATTACCATCGGAGGATGCGGCTGCTACCAGCAAGTAGCTGCCATACTTGCTGGTAGCAAGGTAATTTACATATTATAAAAATCGATTTTTAACAAATTCTACTGAACGAAAATCATTAATTAGCTTATGTATGATGAGATCGCAGTGTAGGGATTATTAGTAAAGAAAAAAAACCAAAACGGTTTAATGGGGTGACAGAAACCCTTTAAGGAGCAAGCCAATTTTGAAGTGATGTTGAGGGGCTGACATAACAGAAACCATCCATAAATGACCACATTTTAAAACCTATACCCCTCAATTTATCAAAAACTGAATTTAGAAACTTTGTTAACCCTTTAGGTGCTCACAGAAACTAAGGCAAGATGAAGGAGAAATTTCATTTCCTTTGCAGATATTCCATTGTAATCTATTTTTTCTATAACTCAGCAAGGGTTAGCAGAAAAAAAAAAAAAAAAAAACTCCATATTGATTACCCTGATTATATTCTGCAGTTTACAGAAACATCCCATATGTGGTCATGAAGGAAAGAAGCACCATTTTGCTGGAATGATTTTCAGGCACCATGTTGCATTTTAAGAGACTCTGAGGTACCCCTACAGTGAAACCCCCCCAAAAAGGAACCCCTTTTAGAAACCACACCACTCAAGGCTTTTATAGAGGAGTGTAGTGAGCGTTTTAATCTTGTGTTTTCCATAAATGAATGTGTACTGGATGGTAAAAAATTTAAATTGCTATTTTTCCACAGATATCCCATTTCAGTGCCCAATATGTGCCACAGTGAAAAGTCAGCTACTGTTTTTCCTGTTTGTAAAACCACCCTACATGTGACCCTAAACTGTTGTCTGGATATACAACAGGGCTCTGAAGTGAAGGTGCACATTTGAGGGCTAATTTGGTGATTTACAGAGTATTGGCTGACAGTTTCTGAGGTTCTGATGTAAAATAAAAAAGTGGTCCCAAATTGGAAAGTAAACCCCTCAAGAAATTGTACTGAACATTTTGACCGCATAGGTGTTTTCAAGAAATGAATGTGTAAGTGGATGGTGAAAAGTAAATATGTAAACTATGTCGAGCATATCACAGTGTAATAAGGTGGTAAAATTACAGAGTGTATAAAGTGTGGGGGATTAGCTCTTTTCCGGTGGTTGCAATCACACACTTCTTCACAGGCAACAGGATTTAGGGGCCAAACTGTGCTTTATTGTGGCACACGGCATAAAGAAAAACACGCAAAGCCAAAATAAAATACCTTGCCCGTCTGGGCCCTATCTAAACACATAGGTTTCCTGACTCACCTAGGTCCCAGTTCACACCCTGTGAACTCATGCGGCTTTGTCAGCCAATGTCCCACAGCCTCCTGGCTGTACAGAGCACTGTACGCCCACTGTCTCCAGTTCAGTATTTCTTGTGGGGGATTGGGGCTCAGTAGTCTGCCTGACTATGGCCCTGCGACCCTCCCAGGCGTCGCTGCGTCCCCCCCACTCCAGGCTATCTCCCAGCCTTGTGGTCCCTCAGCCTTGCCCAGCTGAGACCAGACAGACAGAGCCTCCAGGCCTCTGTCCACAGGTAACACACTACCCCCTTTCTGACACTCTGGGAGGTGCCTTATGCCAGGCTGATTACCTCCAGCTTCTCTCACCTGTGGTGGAACAGGGGTGTGGACCACACTATCCACCCCTTCCTTGCCTCTAACCTGAGTGAGACCTGTCACTGTCTCACAAAAGGATAAAATTAATAATCCATGGTTGAGTGTAAAAATTTGATTCTGCCAGTTCTCCGAATTTTTTGCGGCGAATTGCGTTAAAGACGGCTATTTCCTGGCTGCTAAAAGCCTTTATAGTGGTGTAGAACACTGTGCCTTGTAGTAACACACATAGGAAGTCTGCTTTGGTAGTGAAATAATACTGTGATTTCGTATAACATGCAGATGACAGGCGTCGCTCTTAGAATCACTGCACACTTCACTTATTAGGGCAGTCATGTGGCCAAAACTGACCAAATAGCTCAAGTATGAACTCAGCCTTACAGGTCGATGTTAGTACCAAGAAGAAGCACGCTCCTTTTACACCATCGCCAGCTGATTCCACATATATGTTTCAGAATGATTAATTTTCCCTTCCTCTGATCCATCAGAACAATAACCCACAAAAAATGGATCCTGTTTGTGGAGCATACACCTTCCCTCGGTCAGCATTTGCTCAATAATCCATCAGTATTGCTAATGCTCAAAAAAACAGGGGTGAATGTAAAACAGCCATGACACATGAATGGAATATTTGCATGTCTTCTGTGTTTTCTACCCACTCCTGCTTTTGGCTACCAAATCACAAGCCAATTCTGATGGGACCATACAGGCCTTACAGCTGCTACACAAACAGGATCTGTTGTGCATCTCATTTTGACAGATCAGAAGAAAGGTCAAATAAATGATGACGTCAGCCAGGCCGAAAGGCAAAATAGTGGACCAGTCATGAAGTCATGGAGGGTGGGAACAGCATGAGAAGTCCACAGAGTGGACCTATGACATAGTGGTGAGGTGGAAGCAGTATGAGGAGACCACAGAGTGGCCCAATGACAGGGTCTGGATTTGGCAGCGGTATGAGGAGGCCCCCGAGTGGCACAATGACCAAGTCTGGAGGTGGCGGCATCAGAAGAAAGCCACCGAGTGGCACAATGACAGAGTCTGGAGGTTGCGGCAGCATCAGGAGGTTGTCATTGTTTCATGTATTTTTTGTATATTTGTTGTTTCATAATATATACAGTGAGGAACAGAAGTATTTGAACACCCTGAGATTTTGCAAGTTCTCCCACTTAGAAATCATAGAGGGGTCTGAAATTCACATTGTAGGTGCATTCCCACTCAGAGACAGAATAAAAAACTAATCAGGAAATCACATTGTATGATTTTTGAAGAATGTATTTGTCTTGCACTGCTGAACATAAGTATTTGAACACCTGAGAAACAGCAAGAATTCTGGCTCTCAAAGACCTGTTACTGTCCCTTTAAAAAGTCCACCTCTACTCTACTCATTAATCTAACTTAGTGGCACCTGTCTGAGCTCTTTATAGACACCTGTCCACCCACAGTCAGTCAGACGCCAACTACTACTATGGGCAAGACCAAAGAGCTGTCAAAAGACACCAGAGACAAAATTGTGGACCTCAACAAGGCTGGAAAGAGCTACTGGGCAATTGCCAAGCAGATTGGTGAAAATAGATCAACTGTTGGAGCAATTGATAGAAAATGGAGGAGGCTAAAGACGACTGTCAGTCTCCCTCGGACTGGGGCTCCATGCAAGATCTCACCTTGTGGGGTATCACTGATGATAAGAAAGGTGAGGAATCAGCCCAGAACTAAAAGGGAGGAGCTGGTCAATGACATGAAGAGAGCCGGGACCACAGTTTCAAAGGTCACTGTTGGTAGAACACTACGCTGTAATGGTTTGAAATCATGCATTGCACAGAAGGTTCCCCTGCTCAAGTCATCACATGTCCAGGCCCGTCTGAAGTTTGCCAATGACCATCTGGATGATTCAGAGGAGGCATGGGAGAAAGTCATGTGGTCAGACGAGACCAAAGTAGAACTTTTTGGTCTAAACTTCACTGGTCGTGTTTGGAGGAAAAAGAAGGATGAGTTGCTTCCCAAGAACACCATCCCTACTGTAAAGCATGGGGGTGGTAACATCATTGTTTGGGGGTTCTTTTCTGTGAAGGGGACAGGGCGACTACATTTTAATGAAATAACTTCATTATTAACTTCAACTTTACTTCATATATAAAACTGTCGTCTCCATAGCAGATAGTACCTGTACATAACACGTGTTGAAAAGATATCACAAAATGGTGGTATGCATAAGATTGTTCAACTGTTCAAGGTGGTTCAACTGTTCAATCTTGTCATTCAACATAAAATGGTGGATATATTTCTCTCTTGAGTAACTGTACTCTCACATTAAGTTATTTAAGCACTTTATGATCTCTCTGAGACTTATATCTGAGGTCTAACTAATAGTTAACTTGCTGAATTTGGTCGTAATTTGCAATATGCAGTTAGCAGTAACTATTTGCAGATTGGTTGAGTATGATCTGGTATGGTTGTATGCAATTTGGATTGAAATATGGAATTTTAATTTGGATTGTGAACTTTGTAGTTTGCAATTGGTGGAACTGTAAATAAACACACATATAACTGGTTCAGTATACAGTTCTAATCACTATATTAACAGTGTGAGAGATGGGCTTTATTCCTCTATACATATATAATGTGAACATTCAGTAGTACACATTTTTGATTAGTACATATTTTTGTTTACTAGATGGCCGCAAACCAGATTTATGAGCCATGTGTGCATTAAGGTCACTAGGGGAGGGGGAAGGGGGGAGTTAGGTTGCATTTTTAAAATCTACCTCTGAACCTAGAGTTGAAGTTGCTGAAACCACTCCTATCAGGTTAAGGAGCCAATAGTCTCTACTTAAGGAACACCCCTTTTGTGATGTCATGTCTGCTATTTAAGTCAATGTAACTTGAATAAAGCTCTCTTCTACTATGGCTCACGCAGGATACCACAGAGTGGCAAGAGGATACCACAGAGTGGCAAGGTGACATAGTGTGGAGATGGCAGCAGCATGAGGAGACCACAGAGTGGCAAGGTGACATAGTTTGGAGATGGCAGCAGCATGAAGAGACCACAGAGTGGCAAGGTGACAGAGTGGAGATGGCAGCAGTAGGATACCACAGAGTGGCAAGGTGACATAGCGTGGATATGGCAGCAGCATGAGGAGGCCACAGAGTGGCAAGGTGACATAGTTTGGAGATGGCAGCAGCCGCTGCATCAGGAGACCACAAAGCGACCCGGTAACAGAGTGGGGCGGTGGGTGTCAATACCAGTACCTGCTGAGGAAGGTGGGTGCAAGGAGGACTTGGCATCAGATGTGTGGCATCAGCATAGTAGCTGAGGCAGGTAGTTGAAGAAACCGGTCTCTTTTGTCAAATTGTTGGTGTGGCACCATAGATGATCTAGTCTGCTGCATCAGGCATTGGTGTGTGGAAATCCTGGCTGATCCACGCCTGATTCATCTTGATGCAGTGTCCCACTATGTGCTATATGTGGGCACTGTAAACTGTTGCTAAATGTCATATCAAATGTATTGTGGTATCATGCTGTAATTCCCTTTAACAGGGTGACAGTGTCATTTACCTTTATTCGCCCCTAGGTGGTGCTGGCACCACTTATATATAGCTGGGGGGTGTCAAGTCAGTGTGTGTTGAGAATGAGAATGAAGAGAGGAGGAAGTTAATGGAGGAGGTGGAAATTTGTTTTTCCACCGAAATAATTCACAAAATATTTTACCACATATAACTGCAGAGCTGAACACTGAGTGAAATTTGTTTTTCCACCGAAAAAGGTCACAAAATATTTTACCACATATAACTGCAGCGCTGAACGCTGCATGAAATTTATTTTTCCACAGAAATAAGTCACAAAAGATTTTACCGCATATAACTGCAGCGCTTAACACTGAATCCTAATTTTTTTTCCACTGAAATAAGTCACGAAAGATTTTATCACATATAACTGCAGCGCTGAACGCTGAATGAAATTTGTTTTTACACCAAAATAATTCACCAAAGATTTTAACGCATATAAGTGCAGCACTGAACGCTGAATAAAATGTATTTTCCACCTAAATACTTCAATAAAGATTTTACAACATATAACGGAGCACGGAGATGGAAAGGGTCTTTGGATTCCCCCCACACTATACGGACGTCTCAGAAATGAACTGCTGCTCCCGACAGCAGCTCCTGGGAAGGTCATGGACCGCCCTGGTC
This sequence comes from Bufo bufo, assembly GCF_905171765.1. Taxonomy (NCBI): domain Eukaryota; kingdom Metazoa; phylum Chordata; class Amphibia; order Anura; family Bufonidae; genus Bufo; species Bufo bufo. Next base: position 231,825,839 of record NC_053391.1, read on the forward strand.
ATCCGGCATCTTTTCGCTCCGCTGAAGGATTATTTTGAAAGTGTGTAGAAGCCAAGCGGGGCCCCCGCGCTGAAGATTTATCATGGAGACATCATGGGGATTTAACCGCATATAACCGCAGCGCTGACCGCTGAATAAATTTAATTTTTCGACAGAAATTTATTAAAGATTTTACCACATATAACCGCAGCACTGACTGACTGCTACCGCCGATACTTCCTTGAACCCAAGCTACTTCCCGGGTAGGTAGGCTGCTGCGAAGCAGGTGCTCTACCCCGGGCACCTTTGGCTCCCGACCTCCCACTGCTGCCACCCTGCTGAATCCCAGCCATGCTTTCAACACATATAATAGCCAATGTGAACTGAGAATGTATTTTTCTGTTTGTACTGAAATAGGCCACTAAACGCATTCAACACATATACCCGCCGCAGACATGAACTGAGAATGCATTTTTCTGTTGGTATTGAAATAAGTCACTAAAGCTTCCAACACATCTAACCACCGCCGACGTGAACTGAGAATGCATTTTTCTGTTTGTACTAAAATAGGCCACTAAACGCTTTGAACACATATAACCGCCGCCAACGTGAACTGAGAATGTATTTTTCTTTTTGTACTGAAATACAAAATAACACATATAACCGCTGCACTGACTGACTGCTACAGCCGCTACTTCCGTGAACTCCTGCACCACTACTTCCCGGGCAGGTAGGCTGCTGCAAAGCAGGTGCTCTCCCCTGGGCACGTTTGGCTCTCGACCTTCCACTGCTGCCACCCTGCTGACTCCCAGCCATGCTTTCAACACATATAACCGCCGACGTGAACTAAGAATATATTTTTCAGCAGAAATAAATGCACCAGTGAAGTGCATATATATTTTACTTTCTGTACTGAAATAGGCCACTAAACGCTTTTGCCACAAATAAGTACACCAGTGAAATGCGTATATATTTTTCATTTTTTACTGTAATACACCCCTATACGTTTTCAACAGAAATAACAGCAAAAGTGAACTGAGCATATATTTTTCTTGTTGGACTAAAATAGGCCACTATACGTTTCACCAGAATTAACTGCAGAAATTCACTGAGAATATATTTTTATTTTAGTACTGTAATACGCCCCTATACACTTTCACCAGAAATAACTGCAACAGTGCAGTGCGTATATATTTTTCATATTTTACTGAAATACGTCCCTATGCGCTTTCATCAGAATTAACAGCAGAAATGCACTGAGAATATATTTTTCTTATTTTACTGAAATACGATTCTATATGCTTTTACCAGAAATAACTGCAACAGTGTAGTGCGTATATATTTCTTATTTTAATGAAATATGCTCCTATACGCTTTCACCAGAATTAACTTCAAAAATGCACTGAGAATATATTTTTCTTTTTTTTACTGTAATACGCCCCTATACGCTTTCACCAGAAATAACTGCAACAGTGCAGTATGTATATATATTTCTTGTACTAAAATGCACCCCTATACACTTTCACCAGAAATAACTGCAACAGTGCATATATATTTTTCTTTGTTACTGAAATATGCCCCTATACGCTTTCAACAGAAATAACTGCAGAAGAGAAATGTGTATATATTTTTCTTGTAGTACTGAATAAGATACTAAGACATAAGCCTCTAAAGGCTTGTCAACATACACTCACCTAAAGAATTATTAGGAACACCATACTAATACGGTGTTGGACCCCTTTTGCCTTCAGAACTGCCTTAATTCTACGTGGCATTGATTCAACAAGGTGCTGATAGCATTCTTTAGAAATGTTGGCCCATATTGATAGGATAGCATCTTGCAGTTGATGGAGATTTGAGGGATGCACATGCAGGGCACGAAGCTCCCGTTCCACCACATCCCAAAGATGCTCTATTGGGTTGAGATCTGGTGACTGTGGGGGCCATTTTAGTACAGTGAACTCATTGTCATGTTCAAGAAACCAATTTGAAATGATTCGAGCTTTGTGACATGGTGCATTATCCTGCTGGAAGTAGCCAACAGACGATGGATACATGTTCTCATTCTGTTTACGCCAAATTCGGACTCTACCATTTGAATGTCTCAACAGAAATCGAGACTCATCAGACCAGGCAACATTTTTCCAGTCTTCAACAGTCCAATTTTGGTGAGCTCGTGCAAATTGTAGCCTCTTTTTCCTATTTGTAGTGGAGATGAGTGGTACCCGGTGGGGTCTTCTGCTGTTGTAGCCCATCCGCCTCAAGGTTGTGCGTGTTGTGGCTTCACAAATGCTTTGCTGCATACCTCGGTTGTAACGAGTGGTTATTTCATTCAACGTTGCTCCTCTATCAGCTTGAATCAGTCGGCCCATTCTCCTCTGACCTCTAGCATCCACAAGGCATTTTTGCCCACAGGACTGCCGCATACTGGATGTTTTTCCCTTTTCACACCATTCTTTGTAAACCCTAGAAATGGTTGTGCGTGAAAATCCCAGTAACTGAGCAGATTGTGAAATACTCAGATCGGCTCGTCTGGCACCAACAACCATGTCACGCTCAAAATTGCTTAAATCACCTTTCTTTCCCATTCTGACATTCAGTTTGGAGTTCAGGAGATTGTCTTGACCAGGACCACACCCAGTGGCGTAACTAGAGTGTTATGGGCCCCAGTGCAAACTTTGGATCGGGGGCCCCCCCCCCCCCCATTTTTACAAAGAAGCGGCAGATTTTCTTACTAAGGGCTCTTTCCCGTGTGGCTAGTCCGCTGCGTGAATGAGGGCCAAGCCCCATTCCGGACAGCAGAGACACGGAGCAGTAACATAATTGATAATGCTCTGTGCCTCTCTGTGACCTTTTTACTACAAAATCAAAGTGAGATAATGTTGTCACCGTGATTTTGTAATAAAAAGATCACAGAGAGGCACAGAGCATTATCAATGATGTTACTGCTCAGTGTCTCTGCTGTCCGGAGTGGGGCTTGGCTCTCTTTCACGCAGTGGATTACCCACACGGGATCCGCTCGTGTTAAAGAGCCCTAAGCCCAATGCATGGCTACACTCACCCAGTCCTAATAAAATCTGGTCCTACCTCATCCAGGGTGTCACTGGCGTCGGCGTGATGTCCACTGGATCCAGAACAAGGTCCCTGTGGTGATAGAGAAAAAAAAGAATAATCACATAAGGAAGGGATGGTGACTGCCCCTATGAAATCACCAGCAGGGGGCGCTGTGCTGGCCTGGTAGACTGAGCTGTGCCAATGTATAGCAGGGTAATTTAGGACATTTCCCCTAAGTGCTACCACACAGTACTAATGCCCACATTGTGGCCCCTCACAGTACTAATGCCCACCTTGTGGCCTTTCACAGTAATTAAGCCCACCTTGTGGTCCCTTCACAAAAGTTATGTCCTTCTTGTGGCCCCTCACAGCAGTTATGCCCACCTTTGTTCCTGTCACAGTAGTTATGCCCAGATATGTGCCCCCTAACAGTAGTTATGCCAAATATGTGCCCCCTAACAGTAGTTATGCCAAATATGTGCCCCCTAACAGTAGTTATGCCAAATATGTGCCCCCTCACGGTATTTATGGCAGATATGTTCCCCCTCACAGTAGTTATGCCCAGATATGTGCCCCTCACAGTGGATATGCCCAGATATGTGCCCGCTCACAGTGGTTATGCCCAGATATGTGCCCGCTCACAGTAGTTATGCCCAGATATGTGCCCGCTCACAGTAGTTATGGCCAGATATGTGCCCCCTCACAGTAGTTATGCCAGATTATGTGCCCCTCACAGTAGTTATGACCAGATATGTGCCCCCCTACAGTGGTTATGCCAGATTATCTGCCCCTCACATTAAATATGCCCACATATGTGCCCCTCACAGTGGTTATGCCAGATTATGTGCCCCCCTCACAGTAGTTATGCCTTTATATGTGGCCTCTCATAGTTATGCCTTTATATGTGCCCCCTCACAGTAGTTATGCCAGATATGTGCCCCCCTACAGTGGTTATGCCAGATTATGTGCCCCTCACATTAGATATGCCCACATATGTGCCCCTCACAGTGGTTATACCAGATTATGTGCCCCCCCTCACAGTAGTTGATATATGTGCCCCCTCATAGTTATGCCTTTATATGTGCCCCTCTCACAGTAGTTATGATAGATTAGGTGCCCCCTCAGTAGAGATGCCCACTTTTGTGCCCCCCCCCTTCCCCTTTGCCCCCAGTCTGCAGTGTTAGGAAAAGAAAAAAAAACAAATACTTACCCTCTTCCCTGATGTTGCACTGCCACACTCACATTGCGCTGCTGGCTGTACTGAAGGCAGTTTCCCGTGGCTTCAGAGCTCCTCCCACAGCCAGCAGCGCGATGTGCGGCCAGCAGAGGGAGCGCTAGAGCTGCTGCTTCACTGATGATCTGGAGACAGCCCGGCAGTGACAAGAACTGCCGGGCCAAGTGTATGTGAGTGAGTGTGCGCGTCCCCCGTCTTCCTCCTCCCCCCTTCTGCGCAAACCTCCCCCACCTTGCCTCATAATATTAAACATGTAATGGAGCGCCCTGACGGGGCCCGGGATTGTCACTGTACTTCATGCCGGGCCCCGTCACAGCGCTTCATTACATGTTAGTACAGCGGGCCCCCTCCCCCCACCGGGCCCGGTCGCAGTCGCACCCCCTGCGACCGCGATCGTTACGCCCCTGACCACACCCCTAAATGCATTGAAGAAACTGCCATGTGATTGGTTGACTAGATAATTGCATTAATGAGAAATAGAACAGGTGTTCCTAATAATTCTTTAGGTGAGTGTAAGGCCTCATGCACACGGACGTTTTTTTTTTGCGGTCCGCAAAAACGGTTTCCGTTGTTCCGTGATCCGTGTCCGTTTTTTCTTCCGTGGGTCTTCCTTGATTTTTGGAGGATCGACGGACATGAAAAATGAAAAAAAAAATCTAAGTCAAGTTTGCCATTGAAATAATAGCAAAAAACGGACACGGATCACGGACCACGGACGCGGATGACAATCTTGTGTGCATCCGTGATTTTTCACGGACCCATTGACTTAAATGGGTCCACAAACCGTTGACCGTGAAAAATATAGGCCAGGAAACACGGATCACGGATGTGGCTGCCAAATGGTGCATTTTCCGATTTTTCCACGGACCCATTGAAAGTCAATGGGTCCGCGAAAAAAAACGGAACCACGGACGCGGATGCACACAACGGTCGTGTGCATGAGGTCTAAGACTTGCAGCCCAATAACAAAAAGCTTGAATGGCAGAGCTGTCTATTTGGATCCCCAAGTAATCATTCCCTGCACTTGTAAATCACTTTCCTATCAATGTCCCTAGCGCCTTCTGAGGTCTCTCCCTGCACTGAGATGCTGTGAAATGATTCCTCCCTATCCTTTCCCGGCACTTATAAATAGTTTTTTCTGTCTTTTTTTTTTCCACAATTGTTTTTCAAATAGCTGTCCCTAGCACCTTCATACGTCTGTCCCTGCACTCTGAACGCTGGAAAATGGCAGAATCTAAAATGGCCACCAAATATTGATTAAGGGGTTTGATTTACCAGCTTCCAGCAAATACTCATTATTGGTTTCTACAGTATATACCTGTTTCCACAAAATACTGATAGAGGGGATTGATATAACAGCTTCCACCAAATATTGATTGAGGCCTGCGATACACCAGCTTCCCACAAATATTGATTAAGGGGTTTGATTTACCAGCTTCCAGCCAATACTCATTATTGGGTTCTATATACCTGTTTCCACAAAATACTGATAGAGGGTATCGATATACCAGCTTCCACAAAATATTGATTGAGGCCTGAGATTTACCTGCTTCCACAAATACTGCTCTTCTATAGGGACTTTGTCACAGGGTCATTTTGAAAAAGACAGGCAGAGGAAGAGGCAGGCCATTCTGGAGGGGTGGTAGGAGTCGGGCAGGTGCACCAGGCCGGAGCCTAAGTGGGAAGTTGGAGAAGGTGCGTGCGAATACATCAAAGGACGCACCAGAGTTGGTTGAGTGGCTCACTCAGTCATCCGCTTCTGCACCCCCCTCATTCTCTGTATCAGCACCCTCCTCACTCTCTGCTGTGTGCACCCCCAAAGACACCACCACCACCGCCCCTCCACTCGAGTCAGAGGAAACCTTTTCCCATCCATTCCCAGACCTTACCGATGTGTAGCCATTCTTGGCATCGGATGAGGAAGAGGAGGTAGCAACGGCCAGCACCCAGCGGTCTGACAACAGTACCTAGATCAGCCCAAGGAGGGTGGTCCCTGCTGTTGCTGCTTACTCCGAGATCTCTGTCAGTGGTGGTGAAGACGATGATGATGACGTGTCAATGGACGTTACGTGGGTGCCCACAAAAGAGGAAGAGGAGGGGAGTTCAGAGGGAGAGATGGAGCAGCAGATAGGGAGGAGAAGGAGGAAAAGCAGGCAGAACTCACAGTGCACAAGAAGCAAAAAGCCGACTGCAAATGTATCTGGAGCAAGCCATCCACCATGCACGGTCACATCTGGCGCTCCCAGGAAGCCGGCACATGGCTCTGCAGTGTGGGCTTTTATTTTTTTAACGTGGCAGCTGCTGACAATAGTGTTGCAATCTGCAGCCTGTGCTGTCAACGCATAAGTCGTGGTAAGCCCAACACTCACCTAGGGACAACCGCCTTAAGAAGGCACCTGGCCTCCCATCACCGAGCCCTGTGGGAGCAACACCATCAGAACCCACAAAGCCACACTCCCGGCGCTCCACATCCTGCCTATTCTCCTCTCTCCTCCAATTTGTCCTCCACTCCACCTTCCACCGTGCCGTCGTCACGTTCATCTGGCAAAAGGCAGGCTTCCGTGGCCCAAATGTTCGAACGTAAAAAGTTGATGACGCCGGATAACCCTCTTACCCAACGCTGACCGCCGGCTTGTCGGAACTGCTAGCCCGCCAACTACTGCCATATAAACTGGTAAACTTGGAGGCCTTCAGAAAATTTGTGGCCATTGGCACACCGCAATGGAAGGTCCCCGGAAGGAAATATTTCTCCAAGAATTGCATTCCAGAGCTATATGGCCATGTTCAGTGGCAAGTGAATGTATCTCTGGCACACAGTATCGGTGCCAAGATACATCTGACCACAGACACGTGGTCTAGCAAAAACGGGCAGGGAAGGTGCATAACTTTTACTGCCCATTGGGTGAACCTTCTGATGGCTGTCAAGCATGCAACTCGTGTGGATTTGGTGTTACCACCACGGATTGCATTGGCGTGTGTTACAAAATATCTGTACTCCAGTACTGTCTAATTTCTGGCCCATATACAGCACAAGCCCCCAGAATGTCATCATCTCAACTGCATGTACTGGGGTCCATCTCAGGGGTTGAGCAAATAATGATGTGGGATTTTGGGCAATAAATTGCTGAGCATATAAATTAGTTTGTTTCACCATTAAATTTACTAAAAGCCCAGAGAAAAAGATTTTGAAAAAATCTATTTCCATGAGGCCCGCAGTGTCAACCTGGAACCTGGCACCACCATCACGCACCTTTGTAGACAGGGAGGTGATTGGTGCTGTCCTATACAGCACCATTTTTGACCATCTGCAGGTCATTCACTGGATTTTTACAGGGAGAATGGTGCGATTGGTCGGTCAGCATTGACAGGGAAGTCACAGCAATTGCAAATGCAGGGGGGTTGTGCAACCTCCCCCTGTGCGATTAGCTGAGATGGACTCTTAACCTGGTCACCGTGTCATTAGACGATGTGACTGTTTCCTGCTGTGCTGCACACGTACAGCGTTTTGTGGGAACTCATTGCCGTCTGCACCGTACATGGATGACATATGTCGCAAAGAGGTTGAAAAGTCACAAAAATTTTGCAATCTTACGAGCAATACGGATTGTGTCAGGATATGTGCAGGGAACAATTGATGGTTTTACATGCTAGTTCAATAATTTTTTTCTGGGATTGTGTTCAGTGTGTGATTTTCCATCTGGATTAATTTCGGATTGCATGCAGTCTTCACGTGAATGAAGAAAAACTGAAGGATAACAATCTATATCTTCTAGCAGCCATCAGTGAAAACACATTGCATCCGGATGCCTTCCATTTTTCATGCAAGCCCCATTCACTTCTATGATTCTTCCTGATGATGCGTGAAAAACACAGATCCATAGAATGGGGCAGGATTCCTATGCATTCACTACAAGCGTCGCATCCAGTCGGAAAACTCACTTGTGTGAAAGAGCCCTGCAGATTACATGCAGTTTTTCCATACAGATTTTTATACGGAAAAACTGCAGCATAAGGCTTCGTTCACATTACCATTCAGTCTCTCCGTTCTCCTGCCCCATTTAGGGGCAGGAAAACGGAAAGGATGGATTCGGCACATAACTGAGCCGAACGGAGCCCATGGGCCCCATAGACTATAATGGGGTCTGTTAGGTTTCCGCTCAGATGTCTGAAGTGGAGACAAAAGTCCTGCATGCACAACTTTTGTCTCCACTCCAAAATCTTCTTCTGAGTGGAAACCTAACGGACCCCATTATAGTCTATGGGGCCCGTGGGCTCTGTTCGGCTCAGTTATGTGCCGAATCAGTCCTTTCCGATTTCCTGCCTCTAAACGGGGCAGGAGAACGGAAATGATGAACGGTACCAGCAAAATGAATGGGATTTGACAATTCTCATTTACACTTTTATTTTCTTCTGTGCGGAAATTGACCTACGTGCGGATTTTAAAATCTGCAGCATGTCAATTGTTTGTGTGAATCCTTCCCTTCTGTAGAGTGGTTTTCCCCATAGACTACAATGCAGTTTTTAACATAAAAAGAAAATCCACAACAAAAATGCATAAAAATGCAAAAAAACACAATAAATAGAGCGGATTCATGTGAAGTTTTTGAGCAGATTATGTTACAAATGTACCTACAGTCGTGGCCAAAAGTTTTGAGAATGACAAAAATATTAGTTTTCACAAAGTTTGCTGCTAAACTGCTTTTAGATCTTTGTTTCAGTTGTTTCTGTGATGTAGTGAAATATAATTACACGCACTTCATACGTTTCAAAGGCTTTTATCGACAATTACATGACATTTATGCAAAGAGTCAGTATTTGCAGTGTTGGCCCTTCTTTTTCAGGACCTCTGCAATTCGACTGGGCATGCTCTCAATCAACTTCTGGGACAATTCCTGACTGATAGCAACCCATTCTTTCATAATCACTTCTTGGAGTTTGTCAGAATTAGTGGGTTTTTGTTTGTCCACCCGCCTCTTGAGGATTGACCACAAGTTCTCAATGGGATTAAGATCTGGGGAGTTTCCAGGCCATGGACCCAAAATGTCAACGTTTTGGTCCCCGAGCCACTTAGTTATCACTTTTGCCTTATGGCACGGTGCTCCATCGTGCTGGAAAATGCATTGTTCTTAACCAAACTGTTGTTGGATTGTTGGAAGAAGTTGCTGTTGGAGGGTGTTTTGGTACCATTCTTTATTCATGGCTGTGGTTTTGGGCAAAATTGTGAGTGAGCCCACTCCCTTGGATGAGAAGCAACCCCACACATGAATGGTCTCAGGATGCTTTACTGTTGGCATGACACAGGACTGATGGTAGCGCTCACCTTTTCTTCTCTGGACAAGCCTTTTTCCAGATGCCCAAAACAATCGGAAAGAGGCTTCATCGGAGAATATGACTTTGCCCCAGTCCTCAGCAGTCCATTCACCATACTTTCTGCATAAGATCAATCTGTCCCTGATGGGTTTTTTTTGAGAGAAGTGGCTTCTTTGCTGGCCTTCTTGACACCAGGCCATCTTCCAAAAGTCTTCGCCTCACTGTGCGTGCAGATGCGCTTACACCTGCCTTCTGCCATTCCTGAGCAAGCTCTGCACTGGTGGCACTCCGATCCCGCAGCTGAATCCTCTTTAGGAGACGATCCTGGCGCTTATTGGACTTTCTTGGACGCCCTGAAGCCTTCTTAACAAGAATTGAATCTCTTTCCTTGAAGTTCTTGATGATCCTATAAATTTTGATTGAGGTGCAATCTTAGTAGCCACAATATCCTTGCCTGTGAAGCCATTTTTATGCAACGCAATGATGGCTGCACGCGTTTCTTTGCAGGTCACCATGGTTAACAATGGAAGAACAATGATTTCAAGCATCACCCTCCTTTTAACATGTCAAGTCTGCCATTTTAACCCAATCAGCCTGACATGATCTCCAGCCTTGTGCTCGTCAACATGCTCACCTGAGTTAACAAGACGATTACTGAAATGATCTCAGCAATGAAATGCAGTGGAAAGGTTTTTTGGGGATTAAGTTAATTTTCATGGCAAAGAAGGACTATGCAATTCATCTTCATAACTCTTCATAACATTCTGGAGTATATGCAAATTGCTATTATAAAAACTTAAGCAGCAACTTTTCCAATTTCCAATACTTATGTAATTCTCAAAACTTTTGGCCACGACTGTACAATGCAGCACAGCTGTGACAGGTGGAACCATCCTAACAGCCCAAAACAAAACTATCTGTGAACATCCACTTGTCAGTTTGACAATAAGGGCACCCACATACGGGTGCATATTAACAAACACAAATTCCGCACAGATTTGTGGCACCAAATCTCCAAGTGTTACCTGCTTTTATTAATATGGATTTTCTGCACATCTCACCCCTGTATTGCAAAGGGTGAGATCCATACCAAAAAAATTGCACAATTGACATGTGTCACGAGTAATGGGGAGGGGAAAGCCACAGATAACAAAGGATATAGACCGGAGTCTAGGCCTCAAAGCTAAAGGAGAGGGATGGTGACCTCCTAGGAATCACTAGACCTCTCCCTGACTCCTGCCAATATGAGTAGACAGTAAAGGTAGAAATACTCATACACCAGAACCTAAGCCCTGGTGACCCTGGAGGCCCTAGGAGTGGTGGCAGGGAATGAGACTTCCCAGATGAAGGAAACAGCAACAAACACAAGTGAACAAAAAAATGCAAAACAAAATGCACTTAGCTTAAAGAGGAATGGAGGAGCAGGAGATCCAAAGGAACAACACTCCAGCTCAACCAACTCCAGCAGGAAATCTCAAGCATACTACTTGCCCCAAAAGGCCATCACAGCCATGCCTACTATAGGCATGGCTGTGATTGGCCAACTGCAGCATGTGACCCAGACTCAATTTAAGCTGGAGTCACGTAGCGGCTCCCGTCACTCTGCTCGGATTAGTGTAGGGAGAGGCTGCAGCTGCTGTGAGGGAGAGATCAGGGAGAAATCCCATCAAGAACTAGTTTATGTACTCAGCGATCTACAGAAAAAGTGTTTTGTGGGTGCAGTGCACAATTTTTTTAAGCCTGCCCTGAGCCAACTAAAAAAGAAAACTTTTTTTTCTTCAGTTAGTCAATATCAACACATGATCGGCAGCCATTTTATGCAACGATAGTGCACCAGCATAGGCTATGTGCAAGTCCAGAAATACAGCTTAGGCATACTGGGGTGAAAAAACCCTCTAATATACTGCACATCTGGGATTACACGTGCATAAGTGACTGTCACATTTAGGACAGAAATACAGCTTTGGCATACTGGGGTGAAAAAAGCCTCTCATGTACTGCACAATTGGGATTACACGTGCATAAGTGACTGTCACATTTAGGACAGAAATACAGCTTTTTGGTTACTGGGGTGAAAAAACCCTCTAATATACTGCACATATGTGATTACACGTGCATAAGTCACAGTCACATTTAGGACAGAAATACAGCTTTTTGGTTAGGGTGAAAAAAGCCTCTAATATACTGCACATCTGTGATTACACATGTATAAGTCAATGTCACATTTAGGACAGAAATACAGTTTTTTGGTTACTGGGGTGAAAAAACCCTCTAATATACTGCACATCTGTGATTACACGTGCATAAGTCACTGTCACATTTAGGACAGAAATACAGCTTTTTGATTAGGGTGAAAAAAACTTCTAATATACTGCACATCTGGGATAAGACGTGCATAAGTGAGTGTCACATTTAGGCCACAAACACCGCTGTCATATAGAGTTTTAAAAAAAAATATAGAGTGCAATACCCTACATCAGGGTTAATATTGGCGGTTAATTATTTTTAACATACTTAACCACTTTTTACTTTGCTTTGTGAACGCTAACTATGAGGCAAACATCTAATAAGGGTCGTGGTGTTGGTGGAGCCTCTGGTGCAGGGAGAGGATGTGGCCGTTCTGCCACAGCTATACGTCCTACTGAACCTACTACCTCAGGTCCCAGTAGCCGCCAGAATCTACAGCGATATTTGGTCGGGCCTAATGCCGTTCTAAGGATGGTAAGGCCTGAGCAAGTACAGGCGCTAGTCAATTGGGTGGCCGACAGTGGATCCAGCACGTTCACATTATCTCCTACCCAGTCTTCTGCAGAAAGCGCACAGGTGGCGCCTGAAACCCATGCCCATCAGTCTGTCACATCACCCCCATGCATATCGGGGAACCTGTCTGAGCCTCAAGTCATGCAGCAGTCTCTTATGCTGTTTGAAGACTCTGCTGGCAGGGTTTCCCAAGGGCATCCACCTAGCCCTTCCCCAGGGGTGGAAGACATAGAATGCACTGACGCACAACCACTTATATTTCCTGATGAGGACATGGGAATACCACCTCAGCACGTCTCTGATGATGACGAAACACAGGTGCCAACTGCTGCGTCTTTCTGCAGTGTGCAGACCGAAAAGGAGGTCAAGGAGGAAGACTGGGTGGAAGACGATGCAGGGGACGATGAGGTTCTAGACCCCACATGGAATGAAGGTCGTGCCACTGACTTTCAGAGTTCGGAGGAAGAGGCAGTGGTGAGACCGAGCCAACAGCGTAGCAAAAGCGGGAGCAGGGTGCAAAAGCAGAGCAGACGTCGCCAAAACAGTTCGCCTGCTACTGGCCACCATTAACAGGGACTGAGCACACCAAAGGCAGCTTCAAGGAGTTTCCTGGCATGGCACTTCTTCAAACAATGTGCTGACGACAAGACCCGAGTGGTTTGCACGCTGTGCCATCAGAGCCTGAAGCGAGGCATTAACGTTCTGAACCTTAGCACAACCTGCATGACCAGGCATCTACATGCAAGACACGGGCTGCAGTGGAGTAAGCACCTTCAAAACCAAGAAAGGGCTCAGGCCCCTCCTGCTCCCTCGGCCTCTTCCTCCGCCTCTGGAGGAACGTTGGCACCTGCCGCCCAGCAAACAGAGGATGTGCCACCAACAACACCACCTCCGTCACAAAGCATCTCCACCATGTCACACGGAAGCGTTCAGCTCTCCATCTCACAAACCTTTAAGAGAAAGCGTAAATTCCCACCTAGCCACCCTCGATCACTTGCCCTGAATGCCAGCATTTCTAAACTGCAGGCCTTTGAAATGCTGTCATTCAGGCTGGTGGAAACGGACAGCTTCAAACAGTTCATGTCGCTTGCTGTCCCACAGTACGTCGTTCCCAGCCGCCACTACCCGTCCAGACATATAGTGCAACAGCACTCTACAAACCAAAAGTATAGTACAAAAGTATATTACATTGTAAATGCTATGCTAATAACTTAGAGATGCTTAGCAAATACATTTTGTATAAAATCATTTGAGCCCGTCTGCCGCACGCCAAGGCGATCTCTATAAGACGGGTCCTAACACTAAAGCTCACCTGTTGGGTGCCATAACAGCGACCATGAAATCCAGGAAGTGCAGGTCCCACACGCATGCTGGGCCCCTGTTGATCCATATCTGTGTGGAGCCAAAATGGCCTTCATGGAACCCAGGGACTATAAATACCAGCATGCATGCTGAGCAGACTATATACTCATGCTAATTAAAATCAGCCTGTGAGGCAGAGGAGGCTAAGGGAGTGCACGACCCTTTTTTGTGTTACTACTTCTCCAGGAGAGCCATGCCCTCTCTGCAGAAACAAGTATCGGAAAAAATCAAGTGTGCACTGTGCAACGCCATCTGTTGCAAGGTCCACCTAACCACAGATATGTGGACCAGTAAGCACGGCCAGGGACGCTATATCTCCCTAACTGCACACTGGGTAAATGTAGTGGCGGCTAGGCCCCAGGCGGAGAGCTGTTTGGAGCACGTCCTTCCGCCGCAAAGGATTGCAGCGCATCAATCTTTGCCTCCTGTTGCCTCCTCTTCCTACTCGGCTTCCTCCTCCTCTTCTACCACCTCCTCATCCGGTCAGCGACAGACCTTCACCACCAACTTCAGCACAGCCAGGGGTAAACGTCAGCAGGCCATTCTGAAACTGATGTGTTTGGGGAACAGGCCCCAAACCACGCAGGAGTTGTGGCGGGGTATAGAACAACAGACCGACGAGTGGTTGCTGCCACTGGGCCTCAAGCCCGGCCTGGTGGTGTGCGATAATGGGCGAAATCTCGTTGCAGCTCTGGGACTAGCCGGTTTGACGCACATCCCTTGCCTGGCGCATGTGCTGAATTTGTTGGTGCAGAAATTCATTCACAACTACCCCGACATGTCTGCTGCATAAAGTGCGGGCCGTCTGTGCGCGCTTCCAGCGTTCTCATCCTGCCGCCGCTTGGCTGTCTGCTCTACAGCGTAACTTCGGCCTTCCTGCTCACCGCCTCATATGCGACGTGCCCACCAGGTGGAACTCCACCTTGCACATGCTGGAGAGACTGTGTGAGCAACAGCAGGCGATAGTGGAGTTTCACCTACAGCACGCACGGGTGAGTCGCACTGCGGAACAGCACCACTTCACCACCAATGACTGGGCCTCCATGCGAGACCTGTGTGCCCTGTTGCGATGTTTCGAGAACTCCACCAACATGGCCAGTGGCGATGACGCCATTATCAGCGTTACAATACCACTTCTATGTCTCCTTGAGAAAACACTTAGGACGATGATGGAAGAGGATGTGGCCCAGGACGAGGAAGAGTGATCATCTCTAACACTTTCAGGTCAGTCTTTTAGAAGTGGCTCAGAAAGAGGATTTTTGCAACAGCAGAGGCCAGGTACAAACTTGGACAGCCAGGGCCCACTACTGGAGGAAGAGGAGGATGGGGATGAAGCATGTTCACAGCGGGGTGGTATCCAACGCAGCTCGGGCCCATCACTGGTGCATGGCTGGGGGGATACGGAGGACGCAGACGATATGCCTCCCACAGAGGACAGCTTGTCCTTACCTCTCGGCAGCCTGGCACACATGAGCGACTACATGCTGCAGTGCCTGCACAACGACTGCAGAGTTGCCCACATTTTAACGTGTGCTGACTACTAGGTGGCCACCCTGCTAGATCCCCGTTACAAAGACAATGTGCCGTCCTTAATTCCCTCTCACTGGAGCGTGATCGGAAGATGCGCGACTACAGGCGCACGCTGGTAGACGCGCTCCTGAGAGCATTCCCGACTGACGCCGGGGGACAAGTGGAAGCACAAGGCAAAGGCAGGGGAGGAGGAAGAGGTCACCAACGCAGCTGTGTCAGTGCCAGCATGTCAGAAGGCAGGGTTAGCATGGCCAACATGTGGAAAAGCTTTGTCACCTAGCCGCAACAATCGGACCCAACTGCTGATATGGAGCGTGTTAGCAGGAGGAAGCATTTGAACAACATGGTGGAACAGTACCTGTGCACACGACTACACGTCATGACTGATGGTTCTACCCCATTTAACTTCTGGGTCTCCAAATTGTCCACATGGCCAGAGCTTGCCCTGTATGCCTTGGAGGTGCTGGCCTGCCCTGCAGCCAGTGTACTCTCTTAACGTGTATTTAGCACGGCAGGAGGCGTCATTACAGACAGACGCAGCCGCCTGTCCACAGCCAATGTGGACAAGCTCACGTTCATTAAAATGAACCAGGCTTGGATCCCACAAGACTTGTCTGTACCTTGTGCAGAATAGACATTTATACCACCATCAAACCTACATTCTTGTACTCAAGTCAAGTGCAATGATTCTTTGTTTTCTTTTTTTTTTATTTGTCACAATATTTTGGGGGCTACCTACCCCAATAAAAAAATAAATAAAAAACATTGTTGGCTACCTGTTCCTCCTCCATTGCTGCCTCCACCTACAACACCACCTCCTCAACCTCCGACTCCATATCCACCTCCTTCTCTGAGTTGCAGATTAATAATTTGTAATTTTTAGTTATTTTATTTCATTTTAAGTCATTTCCCTATCCACATTTGTTTGCAGAGCAGTTGCCATGCTTTTAAGCACATTTTACTGCCTTTTACATCCCTCTAGCCTTTTCAAGGACTATTTTAGAGCCATTTTAATTTAAAAAAAGTACCAATTTTAGTGCCCTAAATTGAAAAAAAATCTTATTTTCAATTGTCGGGTGACATTTTACCATTTTTGGCGTATACAAACCCCTGCTGTGCCTGGGTGACAGGGGCCTAAATCTCTCAAAATCCTCTGTTGTATTGCTGGGTGACATGAACCCCCTTTTGCCGTGAATGAACCCCTGCTGTGCCTGGTTGACAGGGGCCTAAATCTCTCACAATCCTCTGTTCTATTGCTGGGTGACATGAACCCCCTTTTGCCGCAAATAAACCCCTGCTCTGCATTGCTGACAGGGGCCTAAATCTCTCAAAATCGTCTGTTCTATTGCTGGGTGACATGAACCCCCTTTTGCCGTGAATGAACCCCTGCTGTGCCTGGGTGACTGGGGCCTAAATCTCTCAAAATTCTCTGTTCTATTGCTGGGTGACATGAACCCCCTTTTGCTGTGAATTAATCCTTTGCTCTGCATAGCTGACAGGGAACAAAATTTAGTGAAAACATCTGTTACTGATCGGAAGATGCGTGACTACAAGCGCACGCTGCTGATGGCATTCCCACCTGACAGTGGGGGCACAGTGGAAGCACAAGGCGAAGGCAGAGGAGGAGGAAGAGGTCGCCAACGCAGCTGGGGCACCGCCAGCACCTGAGAAGGCAGGGTTAGCATGGCCAAAATGTGGAAAAGCTTTGTCAGCCTTGGAGGTGCTGACCTGCCCTGCAGCCAGTGTATAGTGTGAACGTGTGTTTAGCACGGCAGAGAGCATTATCACAGGCCACAGCCTATATGGACAAGCTTACGTTTATTAAAATGAACCAGGCATGGATCCCACAGGACTTGTCCGTACCTTGTGCAGAATAGACATTTATACCAGCCTCAACCATCCATTCTTGTACTCAAGTGCACTTATTCTTAGTTTTATTTTGTTATATGTCCCAATATTTTGGGGGATACCCCAATTTAAAAATAAAAAAGAACACAAATCAGTGTTGGCTACCTATTCCTCCTTCACCACCGCCACGTCAACCTACACCGCCACATCCACCACCTCCTACTCCTAGATCCAGATTGTTATTTTTTATTTTTCTGTATTTTATGTTATTTTAAGTCATTTCCCTATCCACATTTGTTTGCAGAACAGTTGTCATGCTCTTAAGCACATTTTGATGCCTTTTGCAGCCCTCTAGCCCTTTCCAGGACTATTTTAGAGCCATTTTAGTGCCCAAAAGTTTGGGTCCCCATTGACTTCAATGGGGTTCGGGTTCGGGGTCAAGTTCGGGTCTCGAACCTGCCGAACCCGAACATCCAGGTGTCTGCGCAACTCTAACCGTGACAACATGCTACAGATGTTTAAAACACACAGCAGGTCAATTTTCACAGGGATAAAAAAAAGCAAAGTGTAAGTGAAATTTGTCTAAGGGCATACACTTTGTTGGTACTGTAATACGGTGGCGGTTTTACGGCCTGAAAATCCTTGTGGAAAAACATGTGTAATCAGCAACGTGTGTAGTGAGCCCTTGGCCTCTTTCACACATCAGTGAATCATGGAATTGTGCTGCCCGTGGTCTCCACAGACAGCAAACATATAAATTGATTTGAATGTATATATTCAAACATCAGTGGTTTTTCATGGACCATGGGTCTGTGGTGACACCACGAAAGCATGGCCTATTTTTTCTCTGACTATGGATCCCTCACACACATTATAGTCTAAGAGTATTCCCCACTCCCCCTCCTAGCCATCAGTCCCCAGCAGTGATGGCCAGTTCGCGTTGTTCGCCCGCGAACACATGCGGGCTGCCATCTTTTCTCACAAGCCCGGCGATGCACAGGTAAGCCCTTACCTGTGCGGGAGCCGGTCTGAAATCAAATCCGGTCACCAGGAGCAGGCAGTTCCGAGAACAGCTGCCGGGGGCCTTCATCGGGCTGTTCTCGGAACTGCCTGCTCCCGGTCACCGCATTTGTTTCAGACCGGCTCGCGGCACAGGCACAGGTAAGGGCTTACCTGTGCCTCGTCGGACTTGTGAGAAAAGCTGGCAGCCGGCATGTGTTCGCGGGCGAACAATGCGAACTGGCCATCACTGGTCCCCAGAGCCAGTCAAATCAAATACTTACCTTTCCTGCTAGGAGCGCCGGGGACACGCCACAGCTCTTCCACTGTCCTCTTCATGCGATGCACTGGGACCTGACATCACACAGCATCAGGTCATAGTGCGCGGTTACGTGCACTGCATCCTGACAATGTGTGTACGTCAGGAGGATAGTGCAGCGCGGTGCAGGGCCGGCAGGAAATCACGGTGCGGTGAGTAATAGCAAGCCCTTCACTCATGCTCTATGGTCACATGATACAAACAAATCCTCGATGCAAAAAATTTGCATTGAGGATTTTTTTGTGTCGAGTTACTCGATTGATTTGAGGAATCCTTTTAGCCCTACTGTGAGTAGTTGCTGCCTTTAAAATCTGGAGTTGGTTCCTAGATTTAGCTATAATTTGCTCTTTGGCTAATATGTTATGGAATTATTGCGCAATGGTATTTTCCACAGTGACAGTTTTTCCTGTAATTTGATTCCTGTATGCTTTTTACATTTATCTCTATTTTTCAGCCCTATCGTTAAATGATTACCATTATAAAATATGTCTTTGAATCCCATGACATTTTATAATAAATGGATTGTTTATTCTCAGCTGCTACAATGATTACAATTTAACACTTTTGCTGCCCTCTGCTGGTGAGAGCTTAGAATGGAAGGTTGTGCATAGATCCAAAGTCGATTTGTTCAAACACTTAGTTCCAAATCGTCCCTCAGCAGCACACTAAAGGGTTAATCCTCCTTTCTCACTACTAGTACAGAAGAAAAAAAAAAAGACAATATTCAAATTAAACAGAACCGCCTGAGGCGGATACTATAAGAACCACAATAGGACAACCCACACGTGTTTTTTTTCTTCTGTCTCCCGCACCCGTTATTTTGTCTGGCGGCCAGGTAGGGCAGGGGTTGCTCTGTCCATTACCTAAGGGGGGACACTGCCTTTTTTCCCGCCCTTTCTTTTTTGTTTGGTAAAAACTTACGTTTCCAACTGGGCCGCTTCCCTGGTTTTAGGGCGCATGCGTTGTAGGTTACGTAGGCGCCGCGCGCCATCTTTGTTTCTTCTCCCTGGTATAGTTGGCTGTGCGCAGGTTTCTAACTCTGCGTAACCGCCAGGGGCGGGGTCCTCATCATATAACGCTGGCATGGCGTCCGTCGTTTGGTGCCCAGCCAGGCAGCGGAGTTCAGCTGGTAAAGGAGATGTCATCTTCCAGAGAGTCAGCTAAAAGGAGGAGGAAAGAGAGACACAGAATGTGTCTGCAATGATCCCAAACTCTTTCAGACGACCACCTTGCAGACGTCTGTGATCAGTGCTCTACTTTGGAGGAGGCTTTCTTTGGCCCTAGAAGTGTGGCGTCGCCAGGGGGGGGCCAGAGGGGGCCACGGCCCCCCCCTACATCACGCTGTGCCCCCCCAACTGAGCAGCTGCAGCCGGGCACAACAGGGAGATGAGCGCTTCCATTGCGCTCATCTCCATAGTCATCTGCTGTGCTGCGGCAGGGGAGGGAGAGGCGTGTCCCTTTCTCTTCCTCTGATAGGCTGCAGGCTTAGTGCCTGCAGCCTATCAGAGGCCGGTGCAGGCGGCGCGATGACGTCATCGCGCCGCCTGAGCCATACAGCGCGGGACACAGGCCGGAAGAGGCCTGCATCGCATCGCTGACATGGAGGTAAGTATGAATGGTTTTTTTTTTGTGGTTTTTTAACAATAGTTTTATAGGCACATTAGGGGGGCTCTTGTTAGTACTGGCACATTGGGGGGGGGGGCTTAGTACTGGCACATGATGGGGGGCTTATTACTGACATGATGGGGGGCTTATTACTGGCACATGATGGGGGGGCTTATTACTGGCACATGATGGGGGGGCTTATTACTGGCACATGATGGGGGGCTTATTACTGGCACATGATGGGCTTATTACAAACACATTGGGGGGGCTCTTGTTAGTACTGGCACATTGGGGGGGCTTATTACTGGCACATGATGGGGGGGCTTATTACTGGCACATGATGGGGGGCGCTTATTACTGGCACATGATGGGGGGCTTATTACTGGCACATGATGGGCTTATTACAACCACATTGGGGGGGCTCTTGTTAGTACTGGCACATTGGGGGGGCTTATTACTGGCACATAATGGGGGGGCTTATTACTGGCACATGATGGGGGGGCTTATTACTGGCACATGATGGGGGGCTTATTACTGGCACATGATGGGGGGCTTATTAGCGGCACATGATGGGGGGCTTATTAGCGGCACATGATGGGGGGCTTATTACTGACACATGATGGGGGCTTATTACTGGCACATGATGGGGGCTTGCTTATTACTGGCACATGGTGGGGGTCTTATTACTGGCACATGATGGGGGGCTTATTACTGGCACATGATGGGGGGCTTATTACTGGCACATGATGGGGCTTATTACTGGCACATGATGGGGCTTATTACTGGCACATGATGGGGGGCTTATTACTGGCACATGATGGGGGGCTTATTACTGGCACATGATGGGGGCTTATTACAGGCACATTAGGGGGGCTCTTGTTAGTATTGGCACATTGGGGGGGCTTATTACTGGCACATGATGGGCTTATTACAGGCACATTGGGGGCTCAATACTGGCACATGATGGGGGGGCTTATTACTGGAACATGATGGGGGGCTTATTACTGGCACATGATGGGGGGCTTATTACTGGCACATGATGGGGGGCTTATTACTGGCACATGATGGGGGGCTTATTACTGGCACATGATGGGGGGCTTATTACTGGCACATGATGGGGGGCTTATTACTGGCACATGATGGGGGGCTTATTACTGGCACATGATGGGGGGCTTATTACTGGCACATGATGGGGGGCTTATTACTGGCACATTATTGGTGGGCACTATAGGGGCATCTATTGAGGCCACAAAGAAGGAGTATTTTATATGGGGGGCTCTGTACAGTAGCATTTCATACTGGGACACATTACGGTGGGTACTATGGGGAAGGGGGAGAGGAGTACTATGGAGTCATCTACGGGGGGCACCAAGAAGGGGAATTTTATACTTGCAAATTATGGGGGACACTGAGGGCATCTATACAATATATGGGGCATTTTATACTGGTACATTATGGGGGGCACTAGGAGGAAGGGGGGAGAGGAGCACTATGGGGGCATTTACTGGGGGCACTATATAGGGGTATTTTATACTGGCACATTATGGGGACATTAGCTCAACTGGAGGCATTACAAGGGGGTATTTTTTGCATTGTCACATTATAAGGAGAATTATTTCTACTGGGGGGCATTATGGTGGGCTTTATTACTCCCCCATGGTATGACCCCCTAGTAGCAGCACCAGCCTCTCCCTGCTCTGCTATCCCTCTGCCCCTTCTCCAAATCCTTATTATGAAATCTTTCTCATTAGGATAAAACACAACATCAGCTCCGCCGAGCCCCCAGCCAAAGTGTTGAAGTGGTGTCCGAGATCCCCAAGGGCCAAGCCAAGTAATTGCAAGTTTTCATGTAAAATATGTTTGTTATACACATATAGCATACACTGTGCCACACAATATACAGTATACCGCTACACTGTGCCACACAATGTACAGTATACCTCTACACTGTGTAGTCTGTTCTATAAGCACCCTTGTTCTGTGGCGGCGGACAGAAAATAATCTGGACGTGCCCCTCCCAAGACCAGGCTCTGGATCCGCCTCTGGTCTGGACCGCTCACAGGAGTGTACATTTCTTGTAAACTGTAATCCATATCCTCTGATCTGCAGAAATCAGCACTCGCTCGGTAACAACTAACAGGCAGTGCCTGTAGGCTGTAGCCTGGCCCTGTTACCGAAGCTAGCCGAGTGGTGTAAGGTTAAGGTACTAGCAGAGATGAGCGGCTGCTGAATCCTGATTTAAAGTTACTGCAGGATATGGATTACAGTTTAGAAATGTCAAATGTACACTCCTGTGAGAGGCGGGGAGAGGGATCGGTGGATGACACTGTTATAGGGAGGGGGATCTGTGGATGACACTGTTATGGAGGGGGAAAAGGGGATGACACTGTCATGGGGTGGATCTGTGGATGACACATAGCATAAGATGCTATATACGGTATGTGTCATCCACAGATCCCCCCATAGCAGTGTCATCCACAGATCCCCCTCCCTTTAAAAGTGTCATCCACAGGCAACTAGGACATGTTGAAATCTGAGTGTTTTTTTTTTTTTTTTTTTTTTAAACCACAGACAGCAGGACTTTTCTTCCCTGTTGCGGTTTTAGGTATTGGGTAAAGTATTGCAGCATTTCTAAGCATACTTGTGTAAATGTATCATTGTTATAGCTACCCCCCCTACTTTTGTCCTGGCCCCCAGTGTGCCCCGCCAAAATTTGAAAGCTAGAGACGCCACTGCCTAGAACACATCAGTTTTTAGGCTGATTCCAATATCAGCTTTCAGAGATTTTTAAGGAGTTTAAATCTAATCACCGCTCCAGCAAACGTCCTAGATGAGGCTCCTCCATACCACCAACGATGTCTACGGATGAATCAGATAATCAGGTCCGTTCTGAAGGACAGCTGGATTCAGAATCCAGTTACAGTGGGGAAGCCAGAAAGTTTTTATCTTCTGCCAAAAGAAAAAGCTTCCTCTCTAATGAAAAAAGTCAAGAGAACGGTAGAGGGAGAATCCGTTGGCGAAAACGTTTAAAGAAAGGAAGCACTATATTTTTTTCCAAAGACGCTACATCATTATCTACCAGTTCAGCCCTTACTCAAGGACTTTATGCAATCTGATTGGGGCAAGCCTGAGAAAACAGATACAGGCTCCAGATTTAAATCTGTGCATAATTTGGCCCCCTAGGCTACTGCTGATTTGGAGTCTCCCCCCAAGGTTGTCTTCCCTGTGGCAAAGCTTTCTAAAAGATCCATGTTTTATGGACAGACAGGCAGAAGCATCCCTAAAGAGAGCTTACTCGGCGGCAGCCTTGTCCTGTAAGGCCGCCTTGGCGACTATTCCTGTAGCCCGAGCCTTGAAAATATGGCTTTCTGAGCTCTCTAAAGATCCACAGGATGGGGTCCCTAGGGACTACATTTTAGAGAATCTCCCAGATATGAAGATGGTGGCCGATTTTCTGGCAGACATGCCTTTGGACATTCTCGGAATGGACTCTAGAATCTTGGCTTTGTCTACTTCCACTAGAAGAGCACTATGGCTCAAGGAATGGGCTGGTGATATTCCGTCCAAGAATCACTTCTGCTCTTTACCTTTCCAGCCTGGGAGTCTTTTTGGCCCTCAACTCGAAAATATCCTAGAATCACTGAATGATAAGAAAGGGGTTATGTTTCCTCAGCAAAGAAAGAGACCTAGATTCAGACCTTTACTAAGGCAATATAGAAGCTCTCCTAGATGCAATGGTGGCAATAGGTTTTTTGATAAACGTCGTGGGACCAATCCTAGAAAGGATGGCCCTTTGTCCGCTCAGAAAAAGTCTTTCTCAGAGGGTCCCAAAAATCCTAGCCTTTAATGCCAGTGTCATTCAGTCAAGTCTGAGGCTCTCTCATTTCTTTCCAGCCCGGCAAAACATCACCTCAGATGCTTGGGCCCTGTCCACCATCCAGAAAGGTCTCTAGAGAGAGAGCTCCTGTGAAATTCCCCAAATGTTTTTCTTTTGACCCATGGAAACAAAAGAATATCTTCTCTAGCATTGCGAATTTCTGCACAAAGGCGCCCTGGAAAGACTGCCCCCTTTATCAACAGGGTCACGGTGTGTACTCCAGAGTCTTTGCTGTTCCAAAGAAAGAAAACAAGTGGCGTCTGGAGATAGATCTCACCTTTCTGAACAAATTCGTGCTCAAGAAAAGGTTCCGGATAGAGACGATCTCCTCGTTCATTGTTCTACTTCAAGAAGGGGACTTCATGGCCACAATCAACCTCCGAGACGGCTATCTCCATGTGCCAATTCTGAAGTCACACAGACGTTTTCTGCGAATAGCAATTTCTTATGGGAGAAACATTCACCACTACCTGTTTACCTGTCTGTTACTGTCAGTGATTATTCGCAGCATCTCTGAGGATGAGGGGGATGTACGCGATTCCCTATCTGGACGACTGGCTTCTGAAAGCACCTTAAGAAGGGATTCTTCGTCAACAGATTGTTCAAGCAGTCGATTTCCTTCAACAGCATGGATTCCTTCTGAATACCCAGAAGTCTCACCTGTGTCCATCCACAACATGCAGCTTTCTAGGATTCATTATCAATTCAGAGGCAATGACCCTCCAATTTTCTTCTCAAGTGATTCATCTTCTACTAAGGAATGTAAGGTCTCTTTTTGCCTCCCGCTGTGTCCCTATTCGGACAGACATGACAGTTCTGGGTCGGATGATCTCGACGTTGGATGCGGTCCCGTGGGCCAGGTCTCATATCAGAAGTCTCCAGTTAGACATCTTGAGCCAGTGAAACAGGTCTCAATCGAGCCTTGGCAATCTGATGACCATTTCCTTGACTACTCTTGTGAAGCTCAAATGGTGGCTCAGAGAGGACATGATCGCAGAGGCAGGAGCCTTCTTCTATCCCCTCGTCTTCTGTTCACCACAGATGCCTCCAATCAAGGCTGGGGAGCTCATATCCAGAATCATTGGGTTCAACATCATTGGTCTTGCGGAGAGTACAATTCTTCCTCCAATGGCAGGGAGCTGAGAGATATACGTCTTGTATACAAACTAAGAAGACAGGTTGGCATTAGCAGGAGGTGCTCAAACCCACATGCAGTTGTGCATATATATAGGGGAGCAAATCCTGCACTTGTGGCCCGTTGCTAATGGCAATCCCCAGCAAAATGCATACGGTGGAGGATTCCTGCGGCGAACCACAAGTACCACAATAGACATCCTACACAAGGTAACAAGTGCGGATGTCATAATTAATATAACAATATAACAAAATAACAAAGACAGGTGCACTCTGCAGTGTCACTAAACCCTCAAACTGATTTTAAAATTGAGAGATTAGTCAACATGTCCTACGGTGTAGAACATGTCTAAGCCCAGGCACCACGCCAAGGTTTCTCAAGTAGCCCGGGACCTAACACTCTCCTACCTGAGCCGTATGGGCAATACCAGGAGCCAGTGGGCAAATTACAGGAGCATAAGGCCGACTCACAAACAGCTCACCAGTTACCTCCAGCATGTAGCCATGCTTGCAATGGGAGGAGGGAGGAGTCTGCGAGTCCCACTCAAAACTGGCTGATATGTCCCAGGCCTCACAGGTGCACCTAAATGTGGCCTGTAGATGGAAAACAGGCACATTTAAATTGGAGTTTATACACCTCC
Organism: Bufo bufo; assembly: GCF_905171765.1. Classification (NCBI taxonomy): domain Eukaryota; kingdom Metazoa; phylum Chordata; class Amphibia; order Anura; family Bufonidae; genus Bufo; species Bufo bufo. Next base: position 231,851,491 of record NC_053391.1, read on the forward strand.
AGGAATCTATATATACAAACTAAGAAGACAGGTTGGCATTAGCAGGAGGTGCTCAAACCCACATGCAGTTGTGCATATATATATAGGGGAGCAAATCCTGCACTTGTGGCCTGTTGCTAATGGCAATCCCCAGCAAAATGCATACGGTGGAGGATGCCCGCGGCGAACCACAAGTACCACAATAGACATCCTACACAAGGTAACAAGTGCGGATGTCATAATTAATATAACAATATAACAAAATAACAAAGACAGGTGCACTCTGCAGTCTCACTAAACCCTCAAACTGATTTTAAAATTGAGAGATTAGTCAACATGTCCTACGGTGTAGAACATGTCTAAGCCCAGGCACCACGCCAAGGTTTCTCAAGTAGCCCGGGACCTAACACTCTCCTACCTGAGCCGTATGGGCAATACCAGGAGCCAGTGGGCAAATTACAGGAGCATAAGGCCGACTCACAAACAGCTCACCAGTTACCTCCAGCATGTAGCCATGCTTGCAATGGGAGGAGGGAGGAGTCTGCGAGTCCCACTCAAAACTGGCTGATATGTCCCAGGCCTCACAGGTGCACCTAAATGTGGCCTGTAGATGGAAAACAGGCACATTTAAATTGGAGTTTATACACCTCCAGGAATCTATATATACAAACTAAGAAGACAGGTTGGCATTAGCAGGAGGTGCTCAAACCCACATGCAGTTGTGCATATATATATAGGGGAGCAAATCCTGCACTTGTGGCCTGTTGCTAATGGCAATCCCCAGCAAAATGCATACGGTGGAGGATGCCCGCGGCGAACCACAAGTACCACAATAGACATCCTACACAAGGTAACAAGTGCGGATGTCATAATTAATATAACAATATAACAAAATAACAAAGACAGGTGCACTCTGCAGTCTCACTAAACCCTCAAACTGATTTTAAAATTGAGAGATTAGTCAACATGTCCTACGGTGTAGAACATGTCTAAGCCCAGGCACCACGCCAAGGTTTCTCAAGTAGCCCGGGACCTAACACTCTCCTACCTGAGCCGTATGGGCAATACCAGGAGCCAGTGGGCAAATTACAGGAGCATAAGGCCGACTCACAAACAGCTCACCAGTTAGTTACCTCCAGCATGTAGCCATGCTTGCAATGGGAGGAGGGAGGAGTCTGCGAGTCCCACTCAAGACTGGCTGATATGTCCCAGGCCTCACAGGTGCACCTAAATGTGGCCTGTAGATGGAAAACAGGCACATTTAAATTGGAGTTTATACACCTCCAGGAATCTATATATACAAACTAAGAAGACAGGTTGGCATTAGCAGGAGATATCCATCATGCTCTTTAACATTTCCAAAAGCTGCTCAAGGGGCACAGAGTGTTGGTTCAATCGGACAACATTGTTTCCGTTTTTTTATATAAACAAGCAAGGATGAACGAAATCCCCTTAGCTGGCGAGAGAATGCAAGCTGATCACGTCTTGTGCAGAGAAGTGGATTCAGGAGATCAGAGCAGTCCACATCAAAGGGTCATCCAATCAAAAAGCAGATTGGCTCAGCAGGAATCTCCTTCATCCCTCAGAATAGAGTCTACATCAGGATCTGTTCCTGCTATGGCGAATCGCTCAGGGTTCCCAGAAATGGATGCATGGCAACCAGGCGAAACAGGAAGACATCCATGTTCTGTTCCCTATTCAGGGAGGACCATCCGTCCCATCTGGATGGTCTATCCCTGTCATGGAAACAACTGAAGGTCTATGTTTTTTCCACCTCTACCCTTGATAATGAGTTCTGTTAAAAGTAATGGAAGATCAAGCTTCAATCATTGCAATTCTTCCATTCTGGCCACGTAGGTCCTGGTTTCCTCTGACTCTGCGCCTAACGAGAGTAGTCTTCTGGGAGATTCCAGTCCATCCAGACATGCTGGAACAAGAGGGTTTCTTTCACCCGAACCCGGGAATATTCCGTCTGGCAGCCTGGAAGCTGACAGGTGTTCGCTTGAGAGATTAGGCATCTCAGATGATGTGATCCAGATTCTATCAGGTGCTAGAAGACCATCTACTATCAAGGTCTACAATAGAGTGTCCAGGTGCTTCTCCTCTTGGTGTAAAGCTGTTGTTTCTCTCCGGATGTCCCTGATTTACTTACGTTCCTTCAAGAGGGTTTTAAGAAAGGCCTTAGATTTAACACATTGAAGGTCCACTTTTCAGCACTAAATGCCATGTTTCATGGGAAGTTCTCTAATCAGCCTCTAGTAAGAAGATTTTTTAGAGCAATAAAAAAAACTCAGACCTCCAGTTAAGACCATCTTACCTTCGTGGGATTTACCTACTGTCCTGGAGGGGCTTGTCATCTCGCCCTTTGATCAAGTGGATTTAAAGTTTCTGTCTTGGAAAGCTCTATTTCTAGTGGCTATAACCTCTGCAAAAAGGGTTGGAGAGATACAGGCCCTCTGCTGTAAAGAGCCATATTTTAGTTTTTCTCAGGACGGCTTAGTTTTGAGATTAAAGCCGGATATTGTGACAAAAGTCCCATCTGAAGTGTCCTTGAATCAGGAAATATGTTGGCCATCTTTTTTTTCCTAATCCTCAGAATAAGGACCAAATGAAGCTTAATTTCTCCTCTATGTACAGAGAACACAGGGGTTTAGACTATCAGATAACCTGTTTCTTCAGTATCAAGGCTCCAATAAAGGAAGAATGGGGTCCAAAGCATATTTTTCGAGATAGATTAAGAATGCGGTTTCACAGGCTTATACGGCTGTTGGTCTCAACTCTCCCCTGAATATCCGAGCTCATTCCACCCGTGCTGCTTCTACGTCTTGGGCAGAGCTAGCCAACGTTAATTTTGACCAGATTTGCAGAGCAACTACGTGGTTATCGCCAGGAACATTTATCAAGCATTACAAGTTGGACATTTCATTCGGCAGACGGGTAACTTGAACAGGCGATGTTATAATTCCCTCCCTTTATTTTCTATTGCCTGCCAGTTCCCTTTAGTGTTCTGCTGAGGGACGATTTGGAAAGTTTAAATTTAGGCTACTTTCACACTAGCGGCACAGACCTCCGGCAGGCTGTTCCGTCGGATGAACATCCTGTCGGATCCATCCTGCCGCTAGTGACCGTGTGCCTCCGGACTGCCGCTCCGTCCCCATTGACTATAATGGGGGCGGCGGCAGAGTTCCGGCGAGAGGCTGCCGGAATAAATGTCGGACATGTCGTAGTTTTATTCCCGCAGCCTCTCCGGAACTCCGCCCCTGCCCCCATTATAGTCAATGGGGACAGAGCGGCAGTCCGGAGGCACACGGTCACTAGCGGCAGGACGGATCCGGCAGGCTGTTCACCCGATGGAACAGCCTGCCGGAGGTCTGTGCCGCTGGTGTGAAAGTAGCCTTACTCACCAAAATGTCGTCTTTTCACGAGTCCCGAATCAGCACAACTTTATCCCACCCAGTAAATATTTTCTTTATTCTGCATACTAACACATGTGCAGGTTGTCCTATTGTGGTTCTTATAGTATCCGCCTCAGACAATTCTGTTTAAATTGAATATTGTTGTCTTTTTTTTTCTTCTGTACTAGTAGGGAGAAAGGAGGATTAACCATTTAGTGTGCTGCTTCAGGACTCGGGGAAAGAAGAAATTTCGATAAATTTAAACTTTGTCTCCATACAGCATTAAAATGTATTATTATTCATTTTAACCGAAGTCGCGCAAGACTTCAGTGTAACAAATTTTGCCTCCGTGGCGGCAATACATTTTAATGCTGTACAGAGAATCTATGATCCAAAGCTCAATTCCCTCAACACTAATTATAAAGACTTTTCTATCATAGGACGAGATGGAATCAAGTAAAAGTTCTATTACATGGGCCAATAACAGGCAATTAATGGCTGTTGATCGACGATATACAAGTTGATCTGTGCTTTTTTTAACCCCTTCAAGACCTAGCCAGTTTTCACGTTAACCCCTTCAAGATGAAGCCCATTTTAGTTTTTACCTCCCACATTCCAAGAGCCATAAACTTTTTTAATTTTCCTTTCACATATGCTTATTTTTTGCGGGACAAGTTGTATTTTTTAAAGGCACCATTTAATTTATCATGTCGTCTTGGAAAACGAAAAAAAAAAAAAAAAATTCACTAAGGTTTTTTTGGGGGTTTTGATATTACGGCGTTTACTGTGCACTAAAAATGATATGACGTCCTTATTCTGGTCAGTACGATTATGGTGATACCAGATTTGTATAGTTATTTTGTTTTACTACTTCTTTTAAAAATATAAAATCCTTTTAAAAAATCTAAAGTTTCTTTGCATTGCCATTTTCTGACAGCTATAATTTTTTTTTAATTTCTATCCACAGAGCTGTATGAAGACTTGTTTTTTTGTGGAAGGAATTGTAGTTTTTATTGTACTATTTTTGTGGTACGCATGACTATTTTTTTTAAATCAAAATCATTTTTATTGATTTTAAATAAAATACACATTGTACACAATGACCAAGATCCTGCCTGATGCAATGACATTACAGAGCAATACAAAAATTTTGTTAAATAACAAATTTAACTTTCACCCAACTCCCCCCCTCCCCCCTATTGTCTTGCAGAGAGATGACTACACCACCCTATCCTCACTGTAATTAATTTAAACAGCTTACAAAGGAGGTCATAACCACATAAGTTAACAGAAAATTGAGCACACGATCCTCATTAATATGTAGCATAAACTTAAGATACATGTCCCATTAAGGACAGTTGTCCTCTCAGGCAATCCCTTGTCAGTGCTAGTGAAGACAAGCTCCCAGATTCTAACCAGCCTTGCCATATTGACCAGAATTTTTTGGACATTTTCTCTTGACATAGATCCCTCTTTCAAGACGTAAAATTGTATTCATCCTATTTATGTATTCCTGCTTGTTGGGAGGCCTATCTCTTATCCAATGCTTAGTGATTAAAACCCTCGCCTGGAACAACATTCTGTGGATACATAAGGATAATTTATCATTTAATCCTGTGGAATTCAGTATACGCAACACACAGATTCTGGGACCATTGGGCAATCGTATCTGAGTTGCTGGTAAGCATGACTTTTTGTCACTAATATTCAAAAAAAAATTTTGGGGGGGGCAAGGTGTCGAAAAAATAGCAAATTGTGTTTTTCATTTTTCAGACAGTTAGTTCAGACATTTTCGGAGGTGGTGATACCCGGTATGTTTATTTTTTTATGATTTTTATATGCAAAATTGGGAAAGTAGGTTGATTTTAAAATATTTTTTATGTTCTTTTAAACTTTTTTCCATAAAAACCTTTAACCCCCCCCCCCCCCCCCCAAGTGGGCTAGAACCTGGGATCCTTTTGATCCCTTGTCCCATTCACCCTAATAGAGATCTATGAACAGAGGTCTCGTGAACATCTCAGTAGGCAGATTACTATGACAGCCCTGGGAAGCCTCAGCAGGCTGCCATGGTAACCCGTCAGATCGCTGAAATGGCTGCCTCTCGTTGCCTAACTCTACTGATGCAGAGATTGCTTTTGAATGCGGCATCTGATGGGATAAATGACAGGATTTAGCATGATCGCAGTTCCTTGTCATTGCGGCCAGGTGCCTGCTGTATTATACAGCTGCCACCCGGTCCTCACATGCCCTCACACATTATCATGTATGTGATAATGCATTAAGTGGTTAAGGACCAGGTCGATTTTTGCAAATCTGCCATGTTTCACTTTAGGTGATAATAACTTTTAAATACTTTTATTTATCCAAGCCATTCTGAGAATGTTTTCTTGTAACATATTGTATATCATTTTAGAGATAAATATGAGTCGATATGTTTTACCTTTTATTTATTAAAAAATAAATAAAAAAATTACAAAACATTAGCAATTTCCTAAACTTGAATTTCTCTGCTTTTAAAACTGATAGTGATACGTCATAAAATAGTTATAACCGTATTTTTCACCCTATAAGAGGCACCGGCCCATAAGACGCACCTATGTTTTAGAGGACAATCAAATAAAAATAAAAAATTTCCGTTACACCTCAGGTCAGACCAATCAGACCCCCAATGTTAATCAGACCTCAGCTGACAGCCCCAATCAGACCCTCAATATTAATAAGACCCCAATAAGTCTTCAGTTCAGACCACAAATCAGACCTCAGATAAGAGCCCCATTCCTCTCATCAGCCTCCAAGATCAGTCCCTCTGCCTCTCATCAGCCCCCATAATCATCCCTTATGCCTCTCATCAGTCCCCATAATCAACCCTTATGCCTCTTATCAGCCCCATAATCAGCCCTTATGCCTCTCATCAGCACCCATTATCATCCCTTATGCCTCTCATCAGCCCCCATAATCAGCCCTCACGCATCTCATCAGCCCCAATAATCAGCCTTTACACCTCTCATGAGCCCCCATATTTAGCCCTTATGCCTCTCATCACCTCCATTACCTCAGATCAGCCCCCAGCTTTATGCCAGATAATATAAATAAACCACTTACCTCTCCTGCTCCCGGGCGCCGCCGCTCCTCACCGACCGCACTCTTTCTTCATCCTGCCTCCAGCGCGCTAGGGTGTTTCATTTTGTAAGGCAAAAAATAAAATGTCAAATTTTTGCAGACTTTGCTTACGCCCCGTGTTTCAGTGATGTAAAAGAAATATATGCCAAATTTCAAGAGGATTGGATAATATTTAGAGGTTGCACACTTTGATCAGTTTTGTAAAAGTAGGCAAAAAATATGATTTTTCAATGTTAATTACTTTTATTGGGAAAACTAGAAATCACAAACTTAAAATAATATTAAAACTAGACACTAAGATTAATAGGTAGTATGATAGGCAAAACATATGTTATATTAATCAAATTTGAACGATGCAATCCCTTCTTTTGTTAGCTTGATGACAACTTTTCTGTGATGCTTGACTACCCTCAACAAGAATTGTTGTTCAAACTTTTTTATCAGAGCAATTCCTCTTTCTGCGGTATCATTGCCCACCTTAAAGGGGTTGTCCGGGTTCAGAGCTGAGCCCGGACATACCTCCATTTTCACCCCGGCAACCCCCCTGACTTGAGCATTGGAGCAGTTCATGCTCCGATACTCTACTTTGCCCTGCGCTAAATCGAGCAAGGTAAAGGCATTTTTTGGAGATCCGGTGACGTATCGGGGCTCTCCATGGGGCTGCTAGGAAGCCCGGTGACGTCACTGGCACTGATGGGCGGGATTTAGCGCTGCCCTAGCCAGTAAAACGGCTAGGACAGCGCTAAAGCCCACCCATTAGAGCCTGTGACGTCACCCAACACACTGCCCTGGGAAGCAGGGGTTTCCGCCTGGCAGTGTGTTATTGAAAACAAAAGAGACCTTGCCCTGCGCGATTTAATGCTTCTTAGAGAATCACTGCAGTATTCTGTCACGTCGTGGATTACTTGAACGTAATTTTTTCATTGCTGGAGGTGAAAACTCAGCCTCTTCGTCACTAGGTGCTGATGATGATAGAGAGGAGTCTTCCAGTATAACTGTCTTATTGATTTCAGCGATAGTTTTGTAATGTTTATTCTTATATGAATAATTTTTTTCTTCTTTTGTACACTTAGTTCTTATTTTTGAGGCGAAAACCTTGTCTACTCCACTCCTTGACGAACTCATAAGTTCTTCTCTTTGTGACCTAAGAAATTCTTTATCTTTTTGTGATACGCTAGTCAGGTCCATCACATTTTGCCGGGAAATGTCAAATAACTCAATGAGATCACCTTTCCAAGTCTGCCGTTTCACATTTGCTTTATCCGTATTTCTCGATTTCTCTTTACCCAGATTTTGGTATTCTTTGTACAGCTTCTGTATACCAGCACGGATATTCTCCTCCGTCTTAACAGGGATATTTGCTTTCCTCCACACTTCCTGTAGTTTACTACTGGTAGATTTAGCAGCAGTCGAAAGTGTTTCTTTCATTTCCTTGTGATGGTAAATAAAAACTAACAGTACCTGTTCCTTTGAAGGGAGCCAAGCTCCTAAAAATTCACCACTAGGCACCTTTTCTAGCAGCCAAATTCCGCTTTTGGTTCCCATTTTAAAGTTCAATTACCTGCAAAATATGAAAGAAATATATATATATCTTTTACATCACTGAGATTCGGGACGTAAGCAAAGTCATATGAAAATGACATCTTTGGAAAAATGAAACACCCTACAGTGCACACAGCATGAGGTCACAGAGGGCCCTAACGCTGTGCGCAGCCACTGCTCAGCCGACAGCCGCGGACCAGGAAGCGGTGAGTATAGAGCCTTCACCGCTTCCCAGTCCTCCGGTACTAATGAACGCTTCAATAATGGAAGCGCTCATTAGTATTCACCCCATAAGACACTGGGGCATTTTCCCCCACCGTCTTATGGGGCGAAAAATACAGTATTTAACATTCACCATATGTCTACTTTATGTTTACACCATTTTATAACCAAACATTTCCAAAACCCACTTTCTAAAGGACCAATTCAGTTAAGAAGTCACTTTGCTGAGCTTACATAACAGAAAGCACCAATAAATAACCCCATTTTAGAAACTACACCCCAATTATTCAAAACTGATTTTACAAACTGTGTTAACCCTTTAGATGTTCCACAAGAATTAAAGGAAAATGGAGGTGAACAGAAACAATCTTCAATATTTACTACTCTGATTCTGCAGTTCACAGAAACACAAAAAGGTAGGAGTACCATATTGCTTTTGGAGGGCAGATTTCACTGGAATAATTGTCATGCACCATGTTGCATTTGAAGACACCCAAAGGTACCCTTAAACTGGAAACCCCAAAAAAGTGTCCCCATTTTGGAAATTACACCCCAAGGAATTTTTAAAGGGGTGTAGTGAGCACTTAGGGCAAACAGATGATTCATAGAATTTACAAACACTTGGCTGTGAAAATAAAAAAATACGTATTTTTACAAGAAAATGTTCAGGCCAAATTTTTCATTTTCAGAAGAGGTGACCCCATTTTGGAAACTACAACTCTCAAGGATTTTTTCAAGGGGTGGAGTTAGCATTTTGACTCCACAGTTGTTTTCCAGAAATTAATGTGTAGTGGATGGTGAAAGGTGAATATGTAAGCTTTGATGAGTGTATCAGCGTAATAAGGTGGTAAAATTACAGGGCACGTAAAGGATAAAATTAAGACTCCATGGATGAGTGGTATCCTTTTATGCATAGACCTGGCTTTTCAGGGGAGGTTTCACAGTGAAAAATTGTTCATTTTCATATCCCCTTTTGGAACACGTTCTACATTTTTTTTTGGGCCCTTACCTTCCTTCCTGTTTGAGGAACTTCCCCAGGGTAATGCTGCCCTGGTACAACATAGGCACCCTAACTTACAGAAGTACTGGGGCCCTCCCCTGCCTGAATTTGAAAAATTAAGGATTGATCCCCACCTCTTGAAATTGAAGGAATTTTCCCCGCCTAGCCTGCAGCTCTAAATAACACTTAAGCGTTATACAGTGCCATCTGAACAGCCAGCTTTCTGTACCACACCTTTACACACCTGGCACTCTATGGCTTCAGAACTTGATCTGAAAGGTAAACCCCTCCTACATTGGTAATGTAGTCCAGGATGCAGTCTGGTTTGTGGGTATTGGTACCTCATACAGGGGCAGAGGAGGTGGTGTTTCCATGAATGGTGGTGTCACGCTCTAGTGTGGGAGGGAAACCCCCACACCGAACATAGAAGGGAAAGGGAAAAGGAGATAAGGCCTGAAAACTAGGGAAGGGAGATGGACACCTCCTAGTGAAAACCCTAATCAAAGCCACCAGATATAGGTGAGTTCATACACAGGAATACCTAAAGTCCTATCTAACCCTAAAGGACCCTAGTACTAATGACAGGAATGAGACATCCTATTCCTCCAAAAGGAAGGATGAATGTGAGTCTCCCTAAGGCCTAATGCAAAACAACAAGGAAATGCAACACACAGAAAAGCCAAAATACAAAAGGGAAATGTAACACTTAACTTCCAAGACACTATGGCAGCACCAGGAACTAGCCACAGGTCCAACTGAAGCTATAAACCGAACAGCATTGTGGGAGAGACAACTATAAATAGGGAAAGTTAAATTACCACAATAGCAACACCTGGAGGTTAAAGGGGTTGTCCGAGTTATGAAAAAAATATATATAGCACTGAAAATCTGATGGGCAGCAATATATAAAGAAGCTTAGCAAGTTTTAGGCAAAAAATATCTATTCCCTCATTTCCCTGGTTCTTTTCTGGCCCTTGTTTACATGCAATAACAACAACCTCTGCCCCTCCCCCTGCTCTGCTAAGGGAGTGGCTACAAGTGCTGCCCTGAGTGACATGTCTGCCTGCTGGGAGACTCAGCAGCATGTTGTATGTGTAGGACTACAAGTCCCAGCTGTATAATGACACTGCTAAGTGAGTGGCTACAAGAGCTGCCCTGAGTGACATGTCTGCCTGCTGGGAGACTCAGCAGCATGTTGTATGTGTAGGACTACAGGTTCCAGCTGTATAATGACATTGCTAAGGGAGTGGATACAAGAGCTGCCCTGAGTGCTGGGAGAATCAACAGCAACTTGTAAGTGTAGAACTACAAGTCCCACCTGTATAATGACACTGCTAATACACACAGGATCTTCCCCCTACCTTCTTGTGCAATGCTCTCTCTAGTCTGTCAGCTCCTGTGCCCAGAATTGTCACTGCCTGCAGCTACCCAGTCTGTGCAGCTGAAGGCGTTAAGAATCCTAGGAGAGAGCAGACAGCCCAGCAGTGAAGGGGTCGTGGCCAGCACAGTGACCACTCGTTTACAGGCTTGTAAACGACCTTTATCAGAGCAGGGAGAGAAGCTGACATCACAGGTCATGTGACCCTCAGTCAAATCTGATAAACCAGGCTCTGCAGATAAAGTGAGTTAATTGTAAAGTTGTTATATTTGCCTAGTTAGGAACATAGAAAGAACAAAAAAAATAACTCTGACAACGCCTGCAAGGGTCCATTCACACGTCCGTTGTTTCTTTCCTGATCTGTTCCGTTTTTTGCGGAACAGATCTGGACCAGATCTGGACCCATTCATTTCCAATGGGTCCTGAAAAAAAACGGACAGCTCAATGTCTGATTTTTTTTCAGGACCCATTGAAAATGAATGGGTCCAGATCTGTTAAGCAAAAAACAGAACAGATCAGGAAAGAAACTACGGACGTGTGAATGGACCCTAAGAGTGTGGCCAGTACCAGAAACAACACAGACGCCTATTGATCCACAATGTCAAATCAAACCACGTGTTGCCAGTCTCAAAGATCTCCTGCCACTCACTGTCACAGGGACATTCGTATGTCTCGGTACATCCATGACAGGTGGTCCATACAAGGACAGTAAAGGGGAGTTTACCTATCCATAAGAGTCCTGCTGTCACCTTTTCTGAGTGGTTGCCCAAGTATCTAGCCTCTCTGATTTTTGCATACTGTGCCACAAGCTAAAGTACCTCTGGAATTTAGAGACTTGAATAGCAGTATAATGGTGTAGAAGTTATCCACATAGAGGTGGTAACCCTGATCGAGCAGTGAGTGCCACACTATTTTCCCACAAAGTCCTAGGATGGGAGGGCATTCTGGAGAACCAATCAGGGTGTCCCTCCCTTCATAATCATGGAACCTGTGGCTATTATCTTTTATCAACTGTGTTACTGACTCCCAATACTGTACTACTGTGGGGCAGGTCCAAATCCCATGAGTCAGATCCGAGTTGGCTAAGCTATATTTGGGACAACAGGTCATTTTATCAGTCCTCTTGCTAGTACGTGATTTCTTAAACCCATAGATCGCTCTATGTATTAGGAAAAAGTTTGATTCTCTCCACATCTCATTCCTTACTAAGCTCTGAATTCTGGACCACCCCTCCAAGATCTTGGCTGGTAGGTCATATTGTGGTCAAATGTGACCACGGCATCTGCGAGCAGAAAACCCAAAAGCGATCATCCGCAAAGTGATCAAGGGAGCCATTGGTTATCTCTGAAAGCCCTGTTCTCTCTAAAGAAACCAGAGCTTTTACAGCCGTAGTTCCTATAAAACCCTGCAGGTGGCAGGGCTCCATAACAAGATAGTAAATCTGCAAAGAATTGCATTAGGCTACTTTCACACCTGCGTTTTGAATTCTGTTTGTGAGATCCATTTCAGGGATCTCACAAACGGTTCAAAACGGATCAGTTCAGCCCCAATGCATTCTGAATGGATAAGGATAAGATCCATTCAGAATGCATCAGTTTGGCTGCATTTGGTCTCCGTTCTGCTTTTGAGGCGGACACCAAAACGCTGCTTGCAGCGTTTTGGTGTCCGCCTGATGATGCGGAGCCAAACGGATCCATCCGGACTCACAATTGAAGTCAATAGGGCCAGATCCGTTTGTCCTCTTTAAGTGCATGTAGTCGTGTACAAGAGTCCGAAAGGTGTGGTCCATGATCAAAGCTAAAACCGGACCAACTTTGAATTTCAACAAGATGGCCCTGGAGAAATTAGGAGCATGACAACCCAGGGGATCTGAATACATGAAGAGGGGGAAACCTTTGAGATGCTACTCATTCCAAAACGGATCCGCTAAACGGATGCAAAAACAGAAACAAACGTGACATACGGATCCGCTATACAGACGGATCCGTTTGCACGGATCCGTCTGAATGGCTTCCGCTTGTCTCCTTTTAGACATTTTATTGACGGATCCATTTCAAATGCGTTTCAAAACGGATCCATGAAACGCCAGTGTGAAAGTAGCCTTAGTAGTTCAATCCAAAGCAGAGGTCACGCTACATTTTTTCTGGAAGAGTAAAAATTCTCCTCTTACCATTTTTGAGGAGTATTTTCAGCCGATGAGGAGTAAAAGTTACAGTACTTCAAATAGTTAATACGAAGGCCTACATAACATTAAGGGGTTGCTATTTATGCAGGGAAACCATTACTAGTACTCTAGAACTGTCTTCCATGCATAAATAGCAATTAAAAAATAAATAAATTTGAAACTCGTTTTATTGAAATATAACAAGCGAAGATTGGCATGTTACATACATTATACTGATAAATTACAAGCTCAGTCACAGATTTACATACCGGACCGGTGGTGAGTCACATATAGATCACTTCAGACTACACTATCATTTCACAGTAATGACTAATAGCAATAAAGGAAATTTAACAGCAGGAGGCGCTGCGACGTTATTTTGTGTTGACAACAGGGTGCATACGTTCAGGAAAGGTTTCATTCTAAGGAATGCATATGTACCGAAGATACTGTCAATGGTGATGAACACCATGATCCCCAAACCTTCTCAAATTTCTGAGGACATTTTCTATGAGAGAACATAATTTTTTCCCAGGGAATTATTTGGTTTACTAAGGCTTTCCATTGAGCGACTGTAGGCGGTCTCTCTGCCATCCATCTGAGAGCAACTGCCTTCCTAGCCATGAAGAGAGTCTCCCTCAGAAAGATACAGTTATGGTGTGTTAGCGCCTCGTCATCAATTACTCCCAGGAGGCACTTTTTAGGACACAGCTCAAGGGCCCCTGGAATCATAGAGGATAGTACTGACACTACATCTCTCCAGTAGTTCTGAACATAGGTACATTCCCATATCAGATGCCAAAAGCCCGCACCTGGTTGTGCACCCCTGTGGCACCCGCTATGCGTCAACCTGCCCATCTTATATAGCCTGACCGGAGTGAGGTAGCTCCTGTGAAGTATAAATAACTGAATAAGTCTATTGTTAAGGGAGGGTGATACCCCTGCCAGAGCTTCTAATACCTCATTCCATTCATCTGTAGTGAGGTTTGTGATGCACTCCCTCCATCTTGTCTCCGCCAGCAGAGAGCTTGAGCTCATTTTGATATTCAAGAGGTGTGTATATAAGGCCGATATCATGCCCCTAGGGCCCTGGCTTTTCAAAATGCCTATGAGGGTATTTTGAAATGGATTTCTTCAAGGATCTCAGTTGTGACTGAAGTGTGTGTCGCAGCTGCAAGTATCTAAAAAAGTAAGGGCGCACCACACCCACCTTCGTTTGAAGCTGAGTAAATTATCCCATAGTGTCATCTCATCCGGAAGGTCAGCATACTGTTGGAGCTTTGCAGCCTTCCAGACCTGATGTGCTAACTTATGGATAGACAGTGGATGCCCAGAGATTACTGTTAGGTCTTCAAATACAGGCCACAGACTAGATAGCTGCAGATAATATTGTAGTTAGTACTCTGAGTTAGGGAGCTCTACACGTGAAACCCACGGTGCCAAGTACCTCAATTGCCCAGCTAAAAAGTACAGGAGTAAATCTGGAAGGGCTGCCCCTCCCTGTTGCCAGCTCCTTTGCAGGGTCCCCAGTGCCAGTTTCCTTCTCTCTTTCCCCCACACAAAGGATGCCATTAAAGAGCGTAGTTGACTAAAAAGGTTTTTGGGGACTGGGGTACACGCATGTTCAAGTAGATACAAGGCTTTAGGCAGTAGTATCTTTTTGATCAAATTTAGCCTCCCCATGACGGACAACGGTAAGGTTTTCCAGGACCTAAATTTGTCTACAAAATGAGCCTCTAAGGGAATTATGTTTCGGTCAAGAGAGAGGCATGGGTGCCTTGTAATGATGACCCCCAAGTATTTGAATTGATCAACTACCATGAGGTTGTGGAATACAGAAGGCCATCCTGCAGACCACAAGGGCATAAGGGCCGACTTGGTCCAGTTAATACGGAGACCTGAGTAGAAACCAAAGTGCTAAATAATGTCTATTACCCTTGGCAACGTTGATTCTACCTCATCCATATAAACAATTAGGTCATCTGCATAGAGACCAATCCTCTCTTCCCTATTACCTAAGGAGACCCCTTTAATCAGCGGGTCCCGCCGGACTCTAAGTGCCAGATGTTCTATTGCTACCGCAAATAATAGGGGAGATAATGGGCACCCGTACCTAGTTCCCCTGTTCAATGGAAATGTCGGAGATAAAGACCCATTAACTAAAATATTAGCAGTAGGTTTAGCATATATTACAGAAATCCACCGTATAAATACAGGGCCAAAGCCAAAGCTTTCTAAAGCTTGCAATAAATAGGGCCACTCAACTGAGTCAAACGCTTTGGCTGTATCTAAGGCCGCTAGAGCCCATCTTTTATTGCCTGCGTAGCCTATTTGCGTGACAACCTGCGCTCTCCGTATGTTGCTGGAAGTGGAACGGCCTGGGATGAAGCCCGACTGGTTTTCATGTATTATGGAAGTTATTACCTTATTTAACCTGTCCGCTAAAATTTTTGTTAGTATTTTATAATCCAAATTTAATAAGGATATGGGGCAATACGACCCACACTCCAAAGGGGGTTTATCCGGTTTTAACAGTATAACAATAGAGGCGTCATATAATGAATCAGGGAGGAAACCACTCTCCAGGGATTCAGAATACATACACTCTAACCAACTGAGGAGCAAGTATGTCTATGTATTTCAAATAGACCTCCAGCGGGATCCCATCCGGACCTGGGGATTTGCCTGAGGATAGCCGTTTGACAGCCTCCTCAATCTCTTCAAGTGTAATTTCCTCATCCAGGAGCTCCCTATCTGGGACTGCCAATTGGGGATGTGTCACCTCCTGCATATACTCCCTCAATTCGGCGTCAGTGTACTGAGCCACAGATTTGTACAGATCTCGATAGAACTCTTTAAATCTATCTAAAATCCCTGCTGGCTCATCTATCACATCACCAGTGACGCTAGCAATGCGCAGTACAGGGGGGCCCTATTATTTCTGTTTTCTACCTGCGCTAATACTTTCCCAGTTTTATTACCCTGTTCAAACGACTGCTGCTGCAGGAATAAAAGTTTACGATCCCCTTTCTCTTTAAGATGGTCCATATACGATCTCCCTTTTAAAATCCAATCTACCCTATTAGTGTCACGGGGTTCCGAAGGTGCACTCGGTCCCCCATTGCCCGCAGACCTGTTGCTTAGCTTTTGGAATGAGGTTCTGTGTTTGACCTCATTCCCAGGGCGGCTTTACTAGCTGCGTGGCTCCCTGCTCCTAGTCTGCCTTGAGCGCCGAGCTGATCACTCGGTGCTTGACTGGTTGGTCTGTCGGTCATGTGACGCTGGCCACGTCACATGACCCTCACTCCCCCCTATAAATACAGGCAGCCTGCTGGCTACAGGTTGCCTGTTAATTTCTAGGTTCCTGGCTATTTGTTGGACTGCTGAATACTTACCTGATCCTGTTCCCTGACCATCCTTTTGCCTGCTCCTCCTGTACTGCGCATCCGTCCTGGTATTGTGACCTCGGCTCCCACCTGACTACTCTCTTAGGACTCCTCTTGTACTTCTCTGCTCTCCTGGTATTTATGACCCCGGCTTCTCCTGACAATTCTCTGCTTGCTCCATTTGTACTTTGCAGCTTTCCTGGTATTGACTCGGTCCGTTCACGTCCTGTTGTTTGTCTGTCTGTCATCCCTGCACTTATTCCAAGTTAGGGATTGCCGTCCAGTTGTCCCCTGTCATTAGGACTCGCGAGGCAAGTAGGCAGGGCCAGGGGTAAGGGTGGAGCGCAGTGGTCACTTCCCTCCCCCCTGTGTGCGTGTGTACGCAACCGTTACAATTAGCCTCTGTTGGGTCAGAAATATATGTTCTTTCCGCATTCCTGCAGAGCTCCTCCAATTCCTCTTCTCTACGTTGCGTAGACCTTTTTATATATGAGATAGAGGACTGGAGACAGCCACGCAGAAAGGCCTTCAAGGTATCCCACAGTAGAGAAACGTTATTATCCACTCCATTCATCTTCAAAAACACCCGGAGTTGATTTGGGACACGGTCATTTATACTCATTAACGACAGCCAAAACGGGTGAATGCGCCTTAGTTGTACGCAGATTCATGTCCGACGTAACGGACGGCGCTATAATAGGCGCATGATCAGAAGGACCCTGCGCACCATAATGTATGTCTTGCAACGACATATGAGCATTCACTGTACCAAACATGTAATCAATCCTCGAGAGTGCCCCCTTGGAGGGGGTGAAGCAAGAATATACCAATTGGGCTAGTTTTTTTTCCCTCCACATATCCAGCCATCCTATCTCAGATACAAATCTGGCCAAGATGGTGCCAGACGATCTAACACTAACGTTCTGTGATGGATTATGGAATCTGTCTAAAGATTCCTCCAGCATCATGTTGAAATCGCCCATACATATGACCCTCGCTGCAGGAAACTGGGCTGCAAAACCCGCCGCTGCCTGTAACAATGAAAGGTTATCTGGTGGAGGATTATACAGGTTCAACACAACATAAGGGATACCGATGGCGTGTGCATAGGCAAAAATATATCTCCCCTCCGGGTCAGACACAACCTGGTGTGGTTTCCATCTGACTGTACGATGGATTAACAGTGACACTCCCCTAGAGTATGTAGTTCCATATGCATTCTCCACTCATTGCACCCAGTGCTTATTAACTCTCCCTCCTGTGTCTTTTGTTAAGTGTGTTTCTTGCAGTCCTAGAACCTGAGGAACATACTTTTGTATATGTGCAAATACCGCCATACGTTTCCTAGGGCCTCCTAGCCCCCTCACGTTCCAGGACATTACCTTAATGGTCGCCATTTGGCTCAATTAACAGTATGAGATAATAACTCACTACTAAGTTGTGACCCACCATACAAGTATTGCAAGCTGCAAGCCCCATGATAGTTGCATATTCATACCAATCCTCAATAATAGAACATAACTCATAGCAGTACAAAGGTACCCAGATTCTTAAACATAGAACCGTGAACAAGTAGTTAACTATAGTGGCCATATGCTCGACCTGCCCAGTGTAGATAGATGGAAAACTGAGACAGGTAGTGGAGCATACCCCCCCCCCCCCCTCCAGTAGCATATTAAGTAGTGACAAAATGCAATGCTATATCCCATAAGACAGTGCCTATAAACCATTTAAACATAAGAACAATAAATAATACCATTCAGATTGCATGCCAGTGGCGCTAGGCAGGATACTGCGCCTATAACTATAACAGTCCTGGAGGAAAAACAGGCAAGCATGACCCTTTGGAAACCGCGATGCAGTTCATCTGGGAGGTGATCTTCTTGGCCTCATAGAGAGCCAGTCTTCAGCTTCTCTGGGACTAGAGAAGAAAAGCGATTTCCCGCCGTAGACCACTCTCAGGCGAGCCGGATAGGCAATGGAGTACTGGATGTTACAGTCACGTAGACGTTTCTTAATGCTGACAAAGGTCGCTCTCTTCTTCTGTAGATCTGCCGAAAAATCAGGATATAGGGATATATTTGCAGATCCCAAGGTTATGGTTTGCTTTATCCTGGCTTGTGCAAGTATGAGATCCCTGTCTCTCCAATTAAGCAGGCGAGCCAGCAAGGGTCTAGGAGGCGCACCCGGAGGTTGTGCCCTGATCGGCACCCTGTGAGCTCTCTCCACTGCGTATGCCTTTGAAAAAGATGCCTCAGGGAAAATGGATTTAAACCAACCCTCCAGGAAGGCTGCTGGATCGGCACCCTCCGATCTCTCCGGCATCCCTAGGATTCTCACATTATTGCGCCGTGCACGATTCTCCAAATCGTTGCATTTTTGTTTCAGAGAGTCCACAGCACGTTTGACATCTGTAATCCTATCCGGCAGTATTCTCATGTTGTCCTCCAGCTCAGAGACCCTCTCCTCAGTGAGCCTGGTCCTCTCTCTTAGCTGCTGCACATCATGGTGCAGAAGTCCCAAATCAACCCTTACCTTCTCTATCTTACCAGTAAGGGATGATTGGCAGCCTGTAATCGCCGCCATCAGCCGCTCATGTGATTACTGCAGAGTGACTTCTGGCACTTCTTCAGACTGCTGCGCCGCCTGCCCTCTGGTCTGCGGTGCACGTGCAGGAGAGGAAGGAGCGGCGCCTGTCATGGTTTGACTCTCTCTGTGACAATGGCCACACCCATCTGCCTCCCAGCCAAGCTCTTGAACTAATCTCTGCTTACCTCATTTGCATAGCCAATCAGAGGGGGTTTTACAATTTACCAATTGAAAGAGGTGTTCCAACTGTCATTATAAACATATGTGATGCATTCAATAAAGATTTTGTCAGTTTGAACTCACATACAGCCTGACTGGTGTTAGTTCTGTGAGAATTAAAACGACACGAGCGGTCGTTTGAGGCCGGATCATCAACGGCGGAACCAGCAGATATTGTGGTCACATCAGGGAGTGCCATGAGAGCAGAATAGAGCGAGCAGGGGCTCGTTACATTGGTGGCAGCGGTGGGATTGGCTCTCCAGTTACTGGGACACTCCAAATCACAACTAGGAATGACCAGCTACGCAGCCTGCAGGAGAGACACGCTGAAAGATTTACTTGAGAGCCGAGGAGGGATCGCTGGGACAAAGAACAAGGCTACCTTGATCAGTGAGTTAGCTTAGATGGATCAGAGGGATGGTGATGCTGGACCTCGGTCCGTGGAAGCCTTGTTTCAGCAACGAGTTAGAGAACGGTTGGCATTATATGGTGCCAACCCATCCGAGACCGCCATACAGAATGCCATCAGAGACATCCAGCTGCAGGATGAGCGGCAAGAGAAAGAACTAGAGCGACAAGAGAGAGAATTGGAGCGACAACATAAGTGGAGAATGGCGGAAATACGGCGATCAGAGACAGCACCTAGAGATACAGCACCTGTCCGTAAGTTGCCCTTTCGCGCATTCAAATTATTTAAGGAAGGAGAGGAGGAAATAGAAGAGTTCCTCCAGGACTTTGAGAGACTGTGCCAGATACATAAAGTGCCGTCCCAAGATCGGGTCGCCTTACTGGCAAGTAACCTAACTGGCAAAGCTGCGGATGCGTATCGGGCCATGGAGGATGAGGACGCCATGGATTATGACCGGGTAAAAGAAGCCCTGCTAGCCCGATTTGCCATTACCCCTGAAGCCAGCCGGATTAAGTTTCGAGAATCCCGGAAACAAGGCAACCTAACCTACGTGGAGTGGGCACATCGTCTGCAGCGGAACCTCAAGGGCTGGTTCCAGGGAAGCCATGCTCATACCATAGAGGACATCACCCAGCTAGTTCTCTTAGAGCAGTTCTTTGACCACACCCCTCCGATAGTACGGGATTGGGTGCGAGATAAGCGGCCACAGACGGGACAGCAAGCAGCTACTTTGGCCGATGAATATCTGGACTCTCGGAGATCCATTGGAGGTCAGCGCTATCCACTACCGCGGCCCAGTGTACCGACCTCGAGCCCAACTCCAGTATCTCAGTGGGCTGCCTCTAGACCCTTAGCCCAATCAAAATCTTCTACCGGGCCTAAGTGCTATACATGTAATCAAACGGGTCATCTGCAGCGTTATTGCCCTAACCGATCCCCGAGGTACAAAGAGACTGCCCAGTTATCCAGGTCGGCAAATTATTGCCTCCAGAACGAGGCCAACCCGCTAGATGTTCAGGAAGAGTTTGGTGAGCTGTTCGAGGCGGATCCCGTCCAGGCCGCAGCTGAAGATAATCGGCAGCACCATCGTCAGGCGGTATGAGTTAATGGGCAGTCGGCCCAGGGACTTCATGATTCCGGGGCTACGATTACCCTTATTCAGCCTCACATGGTTCCTCAGTCGGCCCGAACCGGCCAGACTGTGGCAGTCAGGGTAGCAGGGGGCAAGGTGCTGCGCTTATCCACCGCCAGAGTTCACCTGGATTGGGGCTCAGGGAAGCGACAAGTGAGAGTAGGGATACTCTGTGAGTTACCCGCAGAAGTACTTTTGGGGAACGACTTGGGGCATTTGACTTCTTCATTTGCACCAGAGACCGCCATGGCCGTGACCACCCGACAACAAAGCCACCTACAAGGCAACTCCACTCCTATGGGGACCCAGGTAAGACCAAATCCTCCCACGTTACCCCGACTTGACAACCCCATGTCCTGGGATTCTCCTTCCGACGTTAGGCAAGAAACCCGGAGAGACCCTACTTTAGCGTGCTATCGGGACAGGGCGGGCAAGGATCCAGGGGGGTTAGGGGAAGACAGAATAGAGTGGGAGGGAGGGCTTCTTTATCGTTACACTGAAGGGGTGGGCAACAGGAAACGCGAGGGCCCCCACAAACAGCTAGTCGTACCCCAGAAGTACAGACAGGAGCTATTGAGGCTGGCTCACGACATCCCCTTGGCCAGACATTTAGGGATAGCTAAGACCCGGAGTCGGTTGTCTCGTGCTTTCTTCTGGCCTAGGTTACATGCAGAGGTACGAGAATACTGCCGGACCTGTGAGACTTGGCAGAGAGTAGGAAAGGCGGGGGATCATCCAAAAGCCTCTCTGCACCCCATGCCGATAATTAGGGAACCCTTTAGCCGGATAGCAGTAGACATTATTGGCCCACTGGCCCGCCCCAGTGCTACTGGGAAGTATATTCTTACAGTGGTGGATTACGCCACCCGCTACCCGGAAGCTATTCCCCTATCCAATATCCAGGCTGACACGGTAGCTGATGCCTTACTGTGAGTGTTTACTAGGGTAGTATTTCCCCAGGAGATATTGTCTGATCAAGGAAATCAGGGTTTTCACCATTTGAGCTGTTGTATGGGCGAAGGGTTAGGGGACCCTTAGACTTAGTGAGGGCCCAGTGGGAAGGGGGAGAGGATCCTGAAGGCCTCCCCATCCTTAGTTACGTCTTGGAACTCAGGGATCGACTGCGGGAACTTACCGAGCTAGTCCATGAGAATATGCCATCAGCCCAGAGTCAGCAGAAGGTTTGGTATGATCGATCTGCTCGGAATCGCACTTTTTGTGTCGGACAGAAGGTCCTAGTACAAAAACCCTTGAAGCAAAATAAATTACAGGCCTCCTGGCAGGGCTCCTATCAGGTGGTAAAACAGCTGTGCGACACCACCTACGTGGTCGCCAGCTGTGCAGACACAAGAATTAAGAGGACATTCCACATCAATATGATGAAGGCCTATCACGAGAGGGCTGAGGCAGTAGCCGCCATATGTGCTCCTGCCACCGGGGACTCTGAATACCTGCCGATGCTGGAGCTTCCTGCAATCAGTAATCATTCTGGGGGGGGTGGAAGATGTTCAGTTAGGAGATGGGTTAGGACCCCAGGAACAAGAACAGGTCAGGGAATTACTCCAGGACCGGAAAGAGATGTTCTCAACACTCCCTGGATACACTCACTTGGCAGTGCACAAGGTGGAGACCCTCGGGCAGAAGCCCCTGAGACAATCAGCCTATAGGATTCCTGGAGCTGTGCAAGAAGGGATGAGAGCAGAGATTAGGGAGATGCTTGAGTTAGGGGTGATCGAACCATCAGCAAGCCCCTGGGCTTCCCCTGTAGTATTAGTCCCAAAACGGGATGGCACGACCAGATTTTGTGTGGACTATAGGCGACTGAATGACTGTACTGTGACAGATGCCTACCCCATGCCCCGAGTGGACGAATTGTTGGACAAAATAGCTCAGGGACATTATCTGACGACTATTGACCTGTGTAAGGGTTACTGGCAGATTCCCCTGGAGGCGGCCGCCATTCCAAAGTCGGCCTTCATCACCCCGTTTGGCCTTTACCAGTTCCGGGTAATGCCATTCGGGATGAAAAATGCTCCGGCTACCTTCCAACGAATTATAGATCAACTCCTCGGTGGTCTGCAGGATTTTGCATGCGCATATCTTGATGACATCGCAATCTATAGCCAGACATGGGAGGAGCATCTCAGACACCTGGGCATAGTGCTAGACAGAATCAGAGTTGCAGGCCTGACCCTGAAGCCAGACAAATGTAATATCGGGATGTCTGAGGTACAATATTTGGGACATAGAGTGGGATGTGGGAAGCAGAGGCCGGAGCCTGCAAAAATCGAGGCCATCCTAAACTGGCCGGTTCCCAGAACCAAGGCCCAGGTACTTGCATTTTTAGAGACAACCGGGTACTACAGAAAGTTTGTACCTCACTATAGTGACATAGCCAAACCACTGACGGACCTGACCAAAAAGAATCTCCCTAGACAGGTCCTGTGGTCCCCGGAGTGCGAAACAGCATTTCAACAGTTGAAAACCACCCTAACACAAGCTCCCATACTGACGGCACCCGATCCTAACAAACGCTTTGTCGTACATACAGACGCCTCCATGTTCGGACTGGGAGCCGTACTAAGTCAAGTTGGCGACGATGGGAAGGAGCACCCGGTGGCGTATCTCAGCCGCAAGTTGTTACCCCGTGAAGTTGGATATGCTGCCGGGGAAAAAGAATGTTTGGCTTTAGTCTGGGCTTTAAAGAAATTGCAGCCCTACCTCTATGGACGCTCTTTTACCGTCATGACGGACCACAATCCCTTGATATGGCTAAACCGGGTGGCGGGAGAGAATGGCCGATTACTAAGGTGGAGCCTGGCTTTGCAACCCTACAATTTCACCATACAATATCGGCCAGGGCCTCAAAACGGGAATGCGGATGGATTGTCACGGCAAACGGACCTGGAATCTTAAGACTACTTTTCCAACATCCTCGAGTTGACCCGATGAGGGTCCCACTGTGGCTGTTGGACTGTTTCCCGGGACGGGGGGTAATGTTATGGTTTGACTCTCTCTGTGACAATGGCCACACCCATCTGCCTCCCAGCCAAGCTCTTGAACTAATCTCTGCTTACCTCATTTGCATAGCCAATCAGAGGGGGTTTTACAACTTACCAATTGAAAGAGGTGTTCCAACTGTCATTATAAACATATGTGATGCATTCAATAAAGATTTTGTCAGTTTGAACTCACATACAGCCTGACTGGTGTTAGTTCTGTGAGAATTAAAACGACACGAGCGGTCGTTTGAGGCCGGATCATCAACGGCGGAACCAGCAGATATTGTGGTCACATCAGGGGCTCATGGTGCGGTCCTGCTGCCACAGGGTATGTCGGGGCACTATCCGGGGGTGTCAGGTACTACTATAATAGCTAGGATCGCTCAGGATAATCAGCGGGAGTCGGAGCAGCGCTCAAACACGTCCGGCCATGTCGGCAGTTGGCCACACCCCCTAGCAAATTTAGACAATTTAAAATTTAGCTGAGGTCACTGTTGCTCTGAGGGGGTTGGCATCACTGAGGTCACTGTTGCTCTGAGGGGGTTGGCATCACTGAGGTCACTGTTGCTCTGAGGGGGTCGGCACCCCTGAGGTCACTGTTGCGCTGAGGGGTCGGTACCACTGAGGTCACTGTTGCTCTGAGGGCGTCGGCACCACTGAGGTCACTGTTGCGCTGTGAGATCGGTACCACTGAGGTCACTGTTGCTCTGAGGGGGTCGGCACCACTGAGGTCACTGTTGCGCTGTGGGGTCGGCACCACTGAGGTCACTGTTGCGCTGTGAGGTCGGTACCACTGAGGTCACTGTTGCTCTGAGGGGGTCGGCACCACTGAGGTCACTGTTGCGCTGTGGGGTCGGTACCACTGAGGTCACTGTTGCGCTGAGGGGTCGGTACCACTGAGGTCACTGTTGCGCTGAGGGGTCGGTACCACTGAGGTCACTGTTGCAGTGATTTTATGAGGTTTAAAGGGTTTGTCCTAAGATCCATATTTATCACCTGTTGTTAAAGAGGACCCCTCACCTATCCGGATTTGTCTGTTTCGGAAACTACTTGCACCCCCCATGTAATAACAATCCTGGAGCATCTATTCTTATAACTTTATGTTGCACCATTCCTCTTATTTCTGCTATTAGTTATGAATGACTTGCTAGCAGTTTGCAGTGAAGGTCCAGATGGGGGTGTCACTGCACAGCCTGATATTATTCAATCAGTGCTGTCAACTGGTAACCCCCTGCTGGACCTTAATTGCAGACTACTAGCAATTTGTTCATAAGTTCTAGTAGGAATAATAGAGGAATGGTACAATATAGAGTCACAAGAATTGATTCCCCAGAATTGTTATTGCATGGGAAATGCAAGTCGTTACTACAACAGACTTGTCCCCTTCAAGTACATGATCGCTGGGGGCCCCACCTTGGTTACCATGTTCTAGTGTTCTCTGGGTTAAGTATGGATAGGTAAATAGTGTTGCTCTTGGGACAATCCCTTACATTTTTGCTACTGTTTCTGTGCCGCTGGTCACTGGGGTTCGCCATCCATCACATGGGCCAGGCATGTTACCCCCAGGCAGAACAGTACCAGCCATATTAGGCCCTGAAGGCTCATCAAGTAACCATGGGGCAGCAGCCTCCTATAGTGCAGGCAGCGTGCGTCATGAGTACAGTACAGCTGTTACCCATAGCAACCGGAAACAGCCTGTTCTGAAATTAGAGGAAGCAGCCACAGTCTGTTCATAAGTCATAACCCCATCAACCACATTACCCCCAGAACAGTGGCAATCTGCCAGACAGTCTGGGGGTAATGTGGCTGATGGGGTTATGACTTATGAACAGACTGTGGCTGCTTCCTCTAATTTCAGAACAGGCTGTCTCCGGTTGCTATGGGTAACAGCTGTACTGTACTCCTGTCCTCATGACGCACGCTGTTTGCACATTAGGAGCTGTACACTACAGATAAGCGCGGGAAACTGAAACGTTGTCGGTGACACAACACTCACCATGCTGCCGGCCGTCACTTATGGGTAACCTGTGCGAACTGTGGAGTTACCGAACAGTTATTACTAGCTGACAGGGCGCACACCGCGGACGAGCACCGCTATAGCTCACATATCCATATGTGTTCATAGCCGGATTAGCCTCACACAGCATGTGAGGCTGAACAAGTTAAAACAAGGTGCTGCAGCAAGGCCACTTACCCCACCAGTGACGATCGCGTGCGCCTCCTTCCTTACTTCAGACCGGTGTGCCATAAGCTCCGGCAGCCCGCTCAAACTGACCAATCACTAAGCTCCTTACTGTAAGGAGCTTTGTCATTGGCTGTTTCAGGCAGCAGCATCGCTGCGCTGCCCTTGCCGTTCACAGCACTCACTGCGCATTGCGTCTGCGATCAGGGAAAATCGTGCGAGTGCGTACGCAATTTCAGTCAGTTTTGACTGCAATTGCGTTGCTCAGTTTTTTTTCCGCGCGAGTGCAATGCATTTTGAACGCGCGTGAGAAAAAAACTGATTGTGGTACCCAGACCCAAACCCGGTCTTCTTCACTGAAGTTTGGGTTCGGTGTTCTGTAGATTTTATTATTTTCCCTTATAACATGGTTATAAGGGAAAATAAGAGCATTCTTAATGCTTACTAAAATGTGGCATGAGGGGCTAAAAAATAAAAAAATTACCTCACCTCATCCAGTTGTTCGCGCAGCCGGCATCATCTTCTTTCAGGACCTGCCAAAGAACCTTTGATAATCTTCTATCTTCATTCAGCAGGATCTCCGCTGACGTCACCGCGCTCACCACGTGGTGAGCACGATTACGTCATCATAGGTCCTTTGGCAGGTCCTGAAAGAAGAAAGAAGAAGGAAGAAGAAGATGCCGACTACGTGAACGAGTGGATGAGGTGAGTTTATTTTGTTTTATTTTTTACCCCTCGTGCCACACTTTACTAAGCATTCTGTATTAAGAATGCTATTATTTCCCCTCTAACCATGTTATAAGGGAAAAGAATACAGTAAATTGACTTTAATCAATTTACTAACATCATCTCTTAGCAACCATGCATGAAAATCGCATTGCATCCGCACTTGCTTGCGGATGCTTGCAATTTTCATACATGCCCATTCATTTCTATGGGGCCTGCGTTGCGTGAAAACCGCAGAATATAGAGCATGCTGCGATTTTCACACAAAGCACAAGTGATGCGTGAAAATCACCGCCCATCTGCACAGCCCCATTGAACTGAATGGGTCCAGATTCAGTGCGGGTGCGTTGAGGTCACGCATTGCACCCGCGCAGAATTCTCGCCCGTGTGAAAGGGGCCTAGGTGTGGGGCGGGAGGTGGAAGTTAAGCATTCAATGAAGCTGAATGCTGCCAGCCTGCACGTCCATAGTACGCAGCTGCTGCCTGGGTCCACTCCATAGAAGAGGAGGGGAGAGCAGTTCTCCTTCTCCGATGCACTGCTGCCCGCACGTACTGCTGACTTGTGGTGTGCGCCGGCGGGAACTGCCGCCTCCACCAATAAGCTTACCCCCTCCCTTCAGTCCGGCCATGAGCGCCGTTGCCTTGAGCGGAGTTGCCACAGACCACCAATGGAACTGCTGAGAGATAAGAGAGAAGAAGGAGTTGTAGTGGCCTCGGTCACCCTGTTCTATCCCCTGTCACCTAAAGTTCCTGGCAAGTGACAGCTCAGGGGCTGACCTAAAAATGAACTGTTAAATAGGACTATAACCCCCCTCATCCATAAGAATGCACCCATGTACTGCAGTACATGGGTGCATTCTTAAAGGGGTTCTCCGAGAGTATAAAATGTCCCCTTATGTACCGGGCACCCCACATGGAATATACTTACCCCGATCTCTGCGCTGCTCCTGGTCCCCGCACCGCCGCTGCTGCTTCTCCCTGCACACGGATGAAAACATCTGGTGTCTGGGGGGAGCAGCCAATGGCAGGTGGGGACGAGCCTCCGTAGCGTCACCAGCGATGCTAGGGAGGCTCGTCTCCGCCTGCCATTGACTGCTCCCCCCGACACCAGATGTTTTCATCCGTGTGCAGGGAGAAGCAGCAGGTGGTGCGGGGACCAGGAGCGGCGCAGGGAGCGGGGACCCTGTTAAGTACATTCCATGTGGGGTGCCCGGCACATGGGGGGACATTTTATACTCTTGGTGGAGAACCCCTTTAAGTATGAGGGGGGTTATAGTCACATTTAATATAAACACATGTCAATTATATTACAGTCTCTGGACAGTATTAATATTAAATGTGACTATAACCCCCCTCATCCTTAAAGGGTTTCTACCACTTCGTTTTCACCTAATTAGCTTTCAGACACTATCGATCCGCTAGTGTCTGCTCTACCAAACCATCCTAATATAATAGCTTTTGGGGCAGCCGTTTCGCTAAAAATCGAACTTAGATTGATATGCTAATGAGCCTCTAGGTGCTATGGGGGCGTCATTAGCACCTAGATATATATTACACTGATATATACCCTGCACATGTAGAGGCACTTGAATTGGATTTACATTTAGTCATCGACTACTAATTGCCTGCTCTTGACATGTGCATTTATATTGTAATTTTTATTGGTTTAAAATTTAACTTTTATTGATTTGAAAATAATAATGAATATTGAGCAATTTTTATCTAACCTACTAATTTAAAACTATCTCCGGACTCCCAGATGATGTTTCCTGTTATATTATATTAATTTTTTTGCTGTGTTGACAGCATTAGTGAAAGGTTAGCAGTTGCTGTTTACTGGTCAGTCTTTTGATGCATGTGCCTGCTATTCAGGTACCTATCTGTACTTTTATTTATTGTGATATGGACAGTTGTAGCTGGTATGCACTGACTCAGACAGTTAGATACATAGGAACCGACCAGCTTGCTACTGTTGATCCAATGCTGGTTACTGTAGCTTTATTATTGCAACATTGTTGCTTTGGATTGCTGTATAGCTGTTCCTATGATGCTGCTGCTATTCACACTGCTGTCTGCTGATGGTGCTATCGCTATGGTCTAGCTTCTGTTTTGTCTGACTATTTGTGGTAGCCTATCTTCTGTCTGTGCTGTCTATTATCTCACTGCTGGCAGCTTGCTTTGTGAGCTATTGATGCCGGTACCGGCAGAGTACTTTGTGGGCTATCACTATATTAGTTATAGCCCACAAAGTACTCTGCCGGTACCGGCATCAATAGCTCACAAAGCAAGCTGCCAGCAGTGAGATAATAGACAGCACAGACAGAAGATAGGCTACCACAAATAGTCAGACAAAACAGAAGCTAGACCATAGCGATAGCACCATCAGCAGACAGCAGTGTGAATAGCAGCAGCATCATAGGAACAGCTATACAGCAATCCAAAGCAACAATGTTGCAATAATAAAGCTACAGTAACCAGCATTGGATCAACAGTAGCAAGCTGGTCGGTGCCTATGTATCTAACTGTCTGAGTCAGTGCATACCAGCTACAACTGCCCATATCACAATAAATAAAAGTACAGATAGGTACCTGAATAGCAGGCACATGCATCAAAAGACTGACCAGTAAACAGCAACTGCTAACCTTTCACTAATGCTGTCAACACAGCAAAAAAAAAAAATATAATATAACAGGAAACATCATCTGGGAGTCCGGAGATAGTTTTAAATTAGTAGGTTAGATAAAAATTGCTCAATATTCATTATTATTTTCAAATCAATAAAAGTTAAATTTTAAACCAATAAAAATTACAATATAAATGCACATGTCAAGAGCAGGCAATTAGTAGTCGATGACTAAATGTAAATCCAATTAGCACCTAGAGGCTCAGTCTACCTTCACAAACTGCCGCCGCCCAGCGCGTCCCTCAAGCCCGCCCATCTGCTCCGGAATGCGATCCTCCCCGTGCGCGTCTGTATTCGGCGCATGCGCAGTGAATGTCTGACTGCTTCCCTGTTCAGACATCTCCACTGCGCCTGCGCCGATGACGTCATAGTGCTCCGAGGAACAGGCGCAGTGGAGATGTCTGTGCAGAAAGCAGTCAGACATTCACTGCGCATACGCCGAATACATACGCGCACGGCGCATGCGCGAAATTCGTCCGCTGGCTCACAGGGAGGATCGCATTCGGGAGGAGATGGGCGGGCTGGAGGGACGCGCTGGGTGGCGGCAGTTTGTGAAGGTAGACCGAGCCTCTAGGTGCTAATGACGCCCCCATAGCACCTAGAGGCTCATTAGCATATCTATATAAGTTCGTTTTTTAGCGAAACAGTAGGACAATAAACAGTTATATTAGGATGGTTTGGTAGAGCAGACACTAGCGGATCGCTAGTGTCTGACAGCTAAATATGTAAAAACGAAGTGGTAGAAACCCTTTAAAGGAAACCTGTCATGTGGATATTTGATTATAATATAACTCATTATATACAATCATTAACTATTAAAAAGTACCTTAGATTTATTCACTTACTGTCTCATAATATACACACAAAGTATCCACGTGCCGCATGCTAATGAGCTGATTTGAGTCCAGCGTGACGTCTAACTTTGATATGAGTCCAGCGGTTTTTCTATTCAGCGCTGTAGCCACTCCCCTATTCACTTGTTCAGAAGCTCAAAATCCTGCGCATGCGCGCTGTGTGATCCGTGTAATGACACACATGCATAGCTGAAAGTAAACTGGGCATGCGTCGGCTCATCTTGTACAAGCAGGAGTTATTTGGCGGGCAGAGTGTGCTTTCTCCTGCTTGACTTGTACTGTGCGGGCAGCAGCCAGCCTCACTGTTCACAGACTCTCCCTGCTGCCCCACACTTTATTTGGTTTTGCATTTCGAACATTACACTGATCAGACAGCGCGCATGCGCGGGATTTGAGATGGAAATTCGTGGTCAGAAATAAAAAAATAAAAAAGAACTGTAGATGATAAAAGGGCCGTGGTTTACTACGTCATTCATTCATTTTAATAATTGGCGGGAAAATGAATAACAGGGAATGCAAAGGTACTATATTAGGGTACTTTCACACTTGCGGCAGGACGGATCCGACATGCTGTTCACCATGTCGGATCCGTCCTGCGGCTATTTCGCCGGGCCGCCGCTCCGTCCCCATTGACTATAATGGGGACGGGGGCGGAGCTGCGGCGCAGCACGGCGGTGCACGGCGAAAGGCCGCCGGACTAAAATTACTGCATGACAGTTTTTTTAGTCCGGCGGCTTTCGCCGTGCACCGCCATGCTGCGCCGGAGCTCCACCCCCGTCCCCATTATAGTTAATGGGGACGGAGCGGCGGCCCGGGGGCACGGCGAAATAGCCGCAGGACGGATCCGACATGGTGAACAGCATGTCGGATCCGTCCTGCCGCAAGTGTGAAACTAGCCTTACTAAGGTAAAAAAAAGAGGGAGGAATATGCTATTGAAATTAGTAATTTTAATAAGGGCTAGATTGTTCATGGGGTGATAAACACATGACAGGTTCCCTTTAAGAATACACCCATGTACTGCAGTAAATAGATGCATTCTTATGGATAAGGAGAGTTATAGTCATTTTTATATAAACACAGGCCAATTACATTATAGTCTCTGGACAGGGCTGATATTAAATGTGACTATAACCCCCCTCATCTTTAACAATACACCCATGTACTGCAGTACATGGGTGAATTCTGAAGGATGAGGGGAGTTATAGTCACATAACAGTGCGTCATCCAAAGATCTTGCAAATATCCTCATAACAGCGTGTCATCCGTAGATCCCCCATAACAGTGTAAAATAATATTATTTTATTAAATATTTTAGCACATTTTTTGGTTCAAAATGTTTTTTTACTATTTTCCTCCTCTAAAACGTCTTGTCATCAGGTGCGTCTTATAAAATGAAAAATACAGTGTGCAGTGTGTGTATTGAAAATGGTCCCAGCAAGTGGACCGAAACGTTGCACGGGTGAATAAAAGGATCCCACTATTTTCACCTACTGGAAGTGCTGCGGTGTATTTATATATATATATATATTAGGGATCGACCGATTATCGGTTTGGCCGATATTATCGGCCGATATTGAGGATTTTGACCGTTATCGGTATCGGCATCTATTTTGCCGATATACCGATAACGTATTGGGAACACAGAACGCGCTGCTGTCAGCGCTCTCTGTGTTCCCTCCGCAGCACAGGGGAGAAGGAAGCAGTGTCTCCCTCCCCCTGTGCTGCTGCTGCTGCCGCTGCCGCCAATGAGAGGAGAGAACATAGAGGAGGGGCGGGGCTGTGGCCGCTGCGCCACCAATGAAGATAAGCCTTTCATTAATTCATATGCAGGAGGCGGGAGCTGGCTGCAGAATCACATAGCCGGCTCCCGACCTCTATGAACTGTAGCTGCGGTCCGCGGTAGTTAACTCCTCAGGTGCCGCGGATCGCAGCTACCGCTCATAGAGGTCGGGAGCCGGCTATGTGATTCTGCAGCTCCCGCCTCCTGTATATGAATGATTGAGAGACTTATCTTCATTGGTGGCGCAGTGCGGCCCCCCCCCCCCCCAAGCCCCCCAGTATTAATCATTGGTGGCGCAGTGCGCCCCCATCCCAATCCCGGCCAATAGTAAAAACATTGGTGGCGCAGTGCGCCCCCCCCCCCCCACCACCCAGTATTACTCATTGGTGGCAGTGGCCACAGGATCCCCTCTCCCGTGCTCCTCCGATCGGAGCCCCAGCTGTGTAAGCCTGGAGCTCCGATCGGTTACCATGGCAGCCAGGACGCTATTGAAGCCCTGGCTGCCATGGTAAGCTCCATGCTGCTGTGTGCACAAAGCACAGAGCAGCAGGGACAGTGTGAGATCCTATTCACCCTGATAGAGATCTATCAGGGTGAATGGGACAAGGGTTCTAGTCCCTAAGGGGGCTAAAAGTTAGTAAAAAAAAAACACAAAAAATATTAAGTATAAATGAAAAAGATTTATAAAAAAAAAAAAAATACACATTAACAATAAACAAAAAAAATACACATTAACAATAAACATAATAATTTTCAGCAGATTTGTGTAGGAATTTTTTTTTCTCAAAAATGAAAATTCCCAGAATATCGGTATAAATTATCGGCTATCGGCCTGAAAGTTCACAAATTATCGGTATCGGCCCTAAAAAATCAATATCGGTCGATCCCTAATATATATATATATATATATATATATATATATTCAAATTACCCCATTTCCATATAATTAAACTAAACAATAAAAAATACACATCATAGGCATCTCCATGTCCCCAAATGCCTTAACTATTAACACCCTGACTACCTCCACCATACACGTACAGCGAAAGTTGTCACTTTAAAAATACAAACATTCAAATCACCTCCTTTTCCAACAAATTAAAATAGAAATAAACAATAAAAAAAATCACCACATCCGAAAACGCCCAGACAAATAAAATATAAAAATATGGCGAATGACATAACAGAATTTTTTTTAAAAATGGCCAATCAAGTGATCAAAATTATGTCACACACACTGCAAAATGGTATCCCTGAAAACGTACAGATCACCTCACAAAAAAATTAGCCATCCATAGACTTAATTATAAAAAAGTTATAGGGGTTAAAATATGGAAATAAAAAAATATTTTTTAACAGTTTTTATTTTTTTTCAGTATTAAAACACAAGAAAACTATAAAAATGTGGTATCTCTGTAATCGTACTGACCCAGAGAATCAAGATAACAGATCAGTTTTATCTCATAGGGAACGCTGTAAAAACAAAACCAATAAAACTGTGGCGGAATTGCATTATTTTTTTTCCCAATTCCACCACATTTGGAATTTTTTTTCCAGCTCCCCACTACATCATATGCAATATTGAAGGGCATCTGTCAGTAGATTTCTGCTTATGAAACTGACCTGTTACATGTGCATTTGGCAGCTAAGGGCATCTTTGCTGGTCCTATGTTCATATGTGCCCACATTTCTGAGAAAAATGATGTTTTAATATATGCAAATGAGCCTCTAGGAGCAACGAGGGCGTTACTGTTACACCTAGAGGCTCAGCTCTCTACAACTGCCACCCCCTCTCCACTTTGATGGACAGGGCCAGGCAACGTAAAAGTCCTCACACCTGGTCATGTTAATCAAAGTGCAAAAGGCCTGGCTGTTGCAGAGAGAACAGAGCCTCTAGGTGTAATGGCAACGCCCCAGTTGCTCCAAGAGACTCATTTGCACATATTAAAACATAATTTTTCTCAGCAATGTGGACAAATATGAACATGGGACCAACACAGATGTCTTCAGCTGCCAAGTTTCAAAGGTACCAATCTGCTGACAGATGCCCTCTAAATTATGCCATTAGAAAGTACAACTTGTCCCTCAAAAAACAAGCCCTCATACGGCTATGTGAGCGAAAAAATAAAAAAGGTATGGGTCTGGGAAGGCAGGGAGAAAAAATGAAAATGCAAAAATGGAAAATCGGTAGGATCTGTAGGAGTTAAAATATAAACATATTTAGCCCATACGGTGAACGTCGTCATAGAAAAAAAAAAATTGAAACGGGAATTTTTTCGTCGCTTCACCTCCCCTAAATTTTTTTAAAAAAGTTATGAAAATGTCATACACGCTCCAAAATGGTATGAATTAAAACGTTACATCATCCTACGCAGCTCCGTAGACATAACTATAAAAAAGTAAAGGGGTCAGAATATGGCAATGAAAAGAGAAAATGAAAATGTTATTCAAAGTTTTAATTTTTTTTCAGTATTAAAACAGTTTTACAGCATAGAAAACTCTAAAATGTGGCGGAATTGTGTTTTTTTCCCAGGGTGTCACTGTGCAGCGCTGTAACAGTAAGGGGACGAAGCGCTATGCCAGCACAGGGTCCCCTTCATTCTCATGATCAGTTTGGGGTCGCACAGTTTGGACCCCCACCTCTTATAAAGTGACAGTACATCCTATATATATGGTATACTGTCACCTTATAAGATTGGTACACCCCCTAGGCTTCAGTCACTGTAAGGAGCTCCTGCTCTGTACAGTATTACAACAAAGGTTTATGCGAATCGACTTCGGATGTTTCATCCGAAGTTGATTCGCTCATCCCTAATTGCTGCATTTCCTGTCCTATAAGCTTTAAAGCCACAGGCTGCTGATGTATTTTCTCTATTTTTACCTTATAAATGGCGAACTCAAAACATTTGAAGCCTTCTAAATACTAACCGCCTTTCTACTTCAAGTGTCACGGAGCGCGCATGATCTGTGACACCACATGGCGTTCGTGTAGTTGTAACTGCGCGTGCGTAACACAATTTTCCGGGTTGACTTGGAACGCGGTTATTTCGCGCATGCGTACAAGATTTCCTGCGCCCTGTGCTCGGAAAGATTGAGTTACTATACTGCGCATGCTCACTGTTAAGTGCATCCTGAATTAGATAAAACTATTATTTTAGCGAAACTCTTTTTTTTGTGTGTATAAAACTAGACAATTTGTCTAGATAACGAGCGGCGTACGTTTTGTTAACATTTAAAATCGCGTTTGCATTTGACCCTTGAACTCGGCCCCTGAGTCTTTGGCCTGGAAACCCCGCCTCGCGCTCTCTCTTTCCCTCTCGGAGTCGAAGTACAGGAGCGTGCACATCGTTTCGTGTCTTTTACAGACTTAAAGTGAGTGGTTTATGGGGGGTCCTGGTTCGGATCGAAGTGGGGGCCCACATCTGAAGGTTACAGGGATGCTGTGATATTATAGACGTGGTCCAGGAATGTGAATATAGCTTTAATGACACGCGTTAGTGTGCATGGAGGCTAGCAGCTGTCCCCAGCCTGAGCTCCTCCTGTAGCCTCCCATTCCCTGTGTGTGATCCATATACCTGAGCATCTGCTGAGTCTATGAGGTCTTCATTTTCCTGATCTATGAGATTACCATACCAATCACTCCTGTTACTTTAGATGTGATATAGCAGTGCCGGTTAGACAATCCCTAACCATATGCCCATCAGATGCCATGTGAGCGCTCAGTCCTACTTGCAGGTGAATGTATGACTGCAGGCACCCATCATGGTCCTACCAGCTGATCAGTTTAACCATATGGTCAGCTTTCTTCTGGCCAAAAGCGATTATCCCCTTTCTACTAGATAATTGTCTAGATTGGTGGGGCCCTAAAGGGTTACTGTCACTTCAGCAAGTGGCATTTATCATGTAAAGAAGGTTAATACAAGACACTAATGTATTGTATCCATATTGTGGCTTTGTTCATTTTCCCATCACATTATACACTGCTTGTTTCCATGGGTACGACCACCCTGTAATCCAGCAGCAGTGGTCGTGCTTGTACACTATAGGAAAAAGTGCTGGCCTCTCAGGTGGCCGAGACCATGGATGCTGACATAGGCTAGTGTTTTTATCTATGGCTTGCAAGCACGACCACCACTGATGGATTGCCGGGTGGTCATAACCATGGAAACGAGCAGTGTATATTGTGATGGAAAAATGAATCCAGCCAGCAAAGGAGGCAATATGGATGATATTAATACATTAGTAAGTGCTTTGTATTAACTTTCTGTACATGATAAATGCTATTTGCTGAAGTGAGACAACCCCTTTAACTGCTGGTACCACCAATTGCCTATGTCCTAGATGCTAGTGGCAGGAGTTAGAATTGCGCCCTGCCTTTCCATTCCACATTTATGGCCCAGACAAAGATGACCATGTAGCTGGGAAAGTGAGGACCAGGGTACCCTGTTATGGCAATTGGTGGGGCTCCTGGCAGGCAGTCAGTCTTCACCGATTTAGCAGTATCCTTCAAATAGTGGCTGGAATTTCGCTGTAGGTGTATGTACTCACATATTTTTTTTTTTTTTTTTTTAAATTTATTTTTTTAACCCTTTCAGTACCTAGCCACTTCATCTTAAATCCCAGGCCGATTTTTGCAAGTCTGACGTGTCACTTTTTGTAGTATAACTTTGGAACACTTTTTTTTACTTATCCAAACCATTCTGAGATTTTCTCGTGACACATTGTACTTCATGACGGCCGTAAATTTGAGTTAATATGTTTCACCAAAATTTACCAAAAATGTGGGAAAATTCACAATAAACATCGGGCTGCCTTCCCAGCCATCGGGTTCCAGTCACAGCAGCGCGGGGACCTGATAGGGATGCCGCATACCGCTGACCGTGTCATTGTGAGGGTTAATGCGCTGGCATCTGCGTTTTTACTGATGTCAGCGAATACAGCAGGGGTCCAGCTATCGGTGACTGCCGGACCCCTGCCGCTGATTGGGCGGGTGCAGCTGTACGGCGCTGGCATTTAAGACACAGTTCCCAGCGCCTTACCGTTACGGCGCTGGTATCCTACGGGTTAAGTTTTGATTGTGTATGTAGGTGATATTTACTATGCTTGTCACCTTGCAGAATGCGTTACGTGGCCGCTTACCTGCTTGCCACCCTCGGTGGTAACAGCAGTCCATCAGCCAAAGACATTAAGAAGATCTTGTCCAGTGTCGGAATTGATGCTGATGATGAACGCGTCAACAAGGTGAGGCAAGCAATGGTGTATTGGCGGTCTCCAGTGATGGGGTCTTATATAGTAAATGTGTAGGAAGCTATGGGTGCAGAATTATCATACTGTAGAGTTGGCGGTCATTTTGTAATATAATAGTGCTTCTGCAAGGTTTTCCAGTGGGATGGCCCTCTCCAAAACTCTCCGTCTATATTCCTGAACCCCTGCTGGCACTTTGACATGTGGGGTTACAGCATACATGGTTGCTGGAAATGCGGTAGATTTTCTGCACTCTGATCGGCTTCAGAAACCCTCCGCATATGTACCACTTGTGGCCATACCACAAGTTACAGCTTTGTGTGTGAGTTGGGCCTGGTTCACACCTGAGCGTTTTACAGCGCGTGCGAACGCGCTGTAAAACGCCCTACGCCCAAAAAAGTACAGGAGCTTCTTTGGGGCGTATTGTCGCGTGTTTTGTACATAAACACCTCTGTTTTTCATTGGACGCCTGTGTGGTCAATCGCAAGGACGCACGTTTCCCATTTCCAGAACCGCGCCCCGAAAACGTCAGACAAAAACGCGCGTATCAAATACGCTCAAGTGTGAACCAGGCCTTAGAGCCTGCAGCGCACAGTAGGTTTGGTCTAGTCATGGGAAGGAAAACCTATGAGATTACACTGCTGCAAACCTTGAATTCGGGGTTAGGTAGGAGAAGTAGTCATCGTTCTGTGTGGGTTTTTGTGTAACTACATCGCTGTCAGTGAAGAATAATGCACCGGTGGGAGTATTTGATGTAGAGCATTTGTTTCTCTTTTAGGTGGTGGCTGAACTTGGTGGGAAAAACCTTGATGAGCTGATCAATTCAGGTATTATTACTTGTAATAATGTTAAAGGATAGGCATAGGCCATCACTAGCTGATTGGTGGAGGTCTGACACCCCCCAACCCTGCCGACCGGTGCTGGAGCTACTCCTAAACAGCTGAGAGTCGGTGCTGGAACTACACAGCTCCGTCAACTGTACAGTCGGCAGATCTCCTCGCTGCAGTGCTGCACCCATTAAAGGGGTTGTCTCACTTCAGTAAGTGGCATTTGTCATGGAGAGAACATTAATACAAGGCACTTACTAATGTATTATTATCATCCATATTGCTTCCTTTGCTGGCTGGATTAATTTTTCTATCACGTTATACACTGCTTTTTTCCATGTTTACAGACCACCCTGCAATCCATCAGTGGTGGTCGTGCTTGCACACTATAGGAAAAAGAGTCAACCTTTCTGATGGCCGGGACCATGGGAGCGCACATAGGCCGGTGCTTTTTCCTATAGTGTGCAAGCACGACGACCACTGATGGATTGCAGGGTGGTCTGTAACCATGGAAACGAGCATTGTATAATGTGATGGAAAAATGAATCAAACCAGCAAAGGAAGCAATATGGGTAATAACAATACATTAGTAAGTGCCTGGTATTAACTTTCTCTACATGATCAATGCCACTTGCTGAAGTGAGACAACCCCTTTAACTTAAGTGATATCAGCGCTGTAGTAATGAGTTGCACCTGAACAGTTGATCGTCAGAGATTCCCCCCAGCAATCAGCTAGTGATGGCTTATACTGAAGGATAAGACATCACTTAAACAAAAGCTGGATAATCCCTGTAATATGGTTTGGCTTGCTGATGGTTGTCACATTAGGGTCATTGTGCACAGTAGATGCAGATCTGCAATCGACCAGCTGATTAGGTAGGTGAAAGATGAAATGTACATGGTGACCCGCCTCCAGCATCTCCAAATCAAACTGACTGAGTAAATATCTCCTAGTTGTCCATGGCAACCAATCAGCGCTCGGCTTTCATTTTTTCAGAGCCCTGTAGGAACTGAAAGCTGAGCTCTGATTTGTTGCTCTGGGCAACTAAGCTTTATTAACCAATATAGTTATGTTCAGCTGACACTAGCACATCGCTAAGGTCAGCCAGCTTATTAACCATTTTTCAGGTGACAGAAACCCTTTAAAAGAACCAGTTTTCTACAGACACTTTGAAATTCAGATTGTTAGAAGCTGTAAATTGTTGGCCCGCTGCCCCTTTAGGCTGTGTCCAAACGTGATTAGCTGTAGATTTGCCATCACAGACTTTGTTTGGCAGGTCCGCAGTGTTGTACGAAGCAAAGTGGTTGAAATATTAACAAATCTCATCCTTGCGCTCTGTACAAGAACCACAAAAACGGCGTGTAACACATATAGTTTTTGCGCCGGAAAGTCAGCGAAAAAAATCTTGAATACTCATCCAATGTATTTTCCAGCACATGTGGACATGGCCTCAGTCTTAGGGCTCATGCACACGAATGTATTTTCTTTTAGTGTCCCGTTTTTTTTTTGTTTTTTTTGCTTACCGTATACGGAACCATTCATTTCTATGGGTCCCCAAAAAAAAAGTTACTCCGTGTGCATTCAGATTCCGTATTTCCGTTCTGCAAAAAAATAGAACATGTCCTATTATTGTCTGCATTACGGACAAGTATAGTACTGTTCTATTAGGGGACAGCTCTTCCGTTTCGTAAAATACGGAATGCACACGGACGTCATCCGTATTTTTTGCGGATCGCAAAATACATACGGTTGTGTGCGTGAGCCCTTATGTTGGGTTTTTACATCTCCTTCCCGAATTGAAAAGTAATGGACTTCTGTGCTAAAGTTTCTAAAGCTATATTTACATATTAGATTGGTAATGAACAGTGACCGTCGACTGCATACTTGTGTAACCGTTATAACCTTAAGTTAAAAATTATCGATGGCAGATCATGATGTTTAATCACAATCTGCTGCCGGCAAACCACTAAACAGCCTGGGGAGGAGCGATGGCATAGCGGTCACTCCACACCATGCTGTGGAGGCAATTGCTGCATGTAATAGCAGCGGACTCCACCGCTAGCAAGCAGGCGATTGCCGGGAGGGAATGGTTCCTTACTGACAATCGCCTGCCGCATCGGGCTGTGTAATACAGCCTTCAGGATAGTTGTTTACAGCAGTATGACTATCATATGCACCAAGAACCACTTACTGAGTCCTATTAATAATGCTGCAGGGTGGAGTAAGTCTGTATTACTTGCATGTAACTGACTTTTACATATGAACTATTAAAGGGGTTGTGCAGCCTGTTTTATATCGATGACCCGTCCTCAGGATAGGTCGTCAGTATCTGATCAGAGGAGGTCTGACACCCGGGCCGATCAGCTGTTTGAAGAGGAGGCAGCACTCCATGCAAGCGCTGCTTCTTCATTACACTACGCGTCTTCTCCCTCGTAGCGGTGACATAGTGAATGGAGCGCGTACTTATAATTCCACTGCAATTCCCAAGTGACAGGCAGTGTAATGAAGAGGTAGCAGCACTCTCTCATGGATCGCTGCCTCCTCTTCAAACAGCTGATCTGACACCCGCCACCCTACCGATCAGATATTGGTGACCTGTCCTGAGGATAGATCATCAATACAAACAGGCTGCAAAACCCCTTTAATTGATTTGGGAATAATGCACTAGAGTAGCAGCTCACCCGCTCAGATAATTGTGGGTGCACTGCTTACGGCACACCCACTGCCGCACAATTGCCTGCTACTTATTTTATACAACCCCTTTAATGTTCAGCCTTGAGAGGTGATACATTTTAGTCGTGTTGTGCACTTACCCTTATATCTGGAATTGTATGAATTGCTGGAACTGCTTATCTTTTAGAGACAGGATAGGTTGTATAATTGAATTTGTTTTATTTTTATGTAGGCCTCTCCAAGCTTTGTTCAGTGCCATCTGGTGGCGCTGTGGCTGCTGCTCCTGCATCTGCTGCTCCAGCTGCTGGTGGAGCTGCCGCACAAGGTAAAATCTTTATAGTTGAGGTGTAACCTTTCTGGTTCCATCATTTTAAACATCTGGAGTTTTCTGCCAAAGATTAAAAACTTGCTAACGTTTTTTGATTTGATAGGTTGACAGTTTTGTAGTTTGCAACGTGCAGTAAAGGGTTGTCTGATCATTAAATATCTCCGACAGTTACACTGGGTTCAGACCTCAGCGTATTTGATATGCGCGTTTAACGCACGTTTTTGTCGCGCATTTTTGTGCACGTTTTTGTCCATAGTCAACGCGCGTATTACGCGCGTTTGTGTGATTGACAGCAGTGTCCTATGGCCGCAAACACGCGACAAAACGCCCCAAAGAAGCTCAAGAACTTGTTTATGCGTCGGGCGTTTTTCAGCGCGTTCGAACGCGCTGTAAAACGCGAAAATGTGAACCAGTCCCATAGGGAAGCATTGGTTTGCATCGGTTATGCGTTTTACAGCGCGTTCGAACGCGCTGTAAAACGCGAAAATGTGAACCAGTCCCATAGGGAAGCATTGGTTTGCATCGGTTATGCGTTTTACAGCGCATTCGAACGCGCTGTAAAACGCGCAAGTGTGAACTTGGGGGTCATACATTCTTTCTTTCCTCTAGCGCTATTCTCTGCGGCACTCCTCCGATACTCCTGCTGCTGTTTGTTTAC
Organism: Bufo bufo; assembly: GCF_905171765.1. NCBI lineage: Eukaryota > Metazoa > Chordata > Amphibia > Anura > Bufonidae > Bufo > Bufo bufo. Next base: position 231,892,986 of record NC_053391.1, read on the forward strand.
AAAAGGCATCGGCGATGTCCTGGAATACGGCATGCGCCTGCTACAGCCAGTTGCTGTCTCAGTGGTCTACAGCTGAGGACAGTGGTTGGCTGCAGCAGTCACGTGTCATATTGTAGGACATCACCACTGCTGTTTGTAAAGAAGCAGCGTCGGGAGAATCAGACCAGCGCCGTAGTGAAAGGGGGTGAGTATGTCATGTTTTTTATTTTAAGCTATTGTGAGAGGTTGTCCTCAATTTTGAGTTATTCAGGACAACCCCTGCAAACGTGTTGATGCACTGTAGCCGTATTAGTAATGGAGCTGGTCCTCCAGCAGCTATAACAGCCCCATTTGGTTTTGCATATAAACTCTGATACCTTTTTGTCCCAACAGAAAAGAAAGAAGAAGAAAAGAAGGAAGAATCTGAAGAGTCTGATGAAGACATGGGATTTGGACTCTTTGATTAAGTACTTGTTAACAATAAAACAATGTTCCATCAGAGTCAACGAGTTGTCATTACTGAATCCAAGTATATAATTGTATCTTATAGTTGGGGTACTTTCACACTAGTGGTTTTCTCTTCCGGCCAAAACAACTGAACACTTGCCTGAATGCTGTATCTGGCATTTTTTTCCATAGGAATGTATTAGTGCCGGATCCGGCATTCAAAATGCTGCAACGCCGGATCCATCCTTGCGCAGACCGGTAAAAATGTGGGACAGACGGATCCGTTCTTGCATTGCATTTGTGAGACTGATCCGTCTACAAATGCTGTCCGCTTGCATGCAGATTGCCTGATCTGGCAAGCAGTCCCGTCGCCAGAACTGCCTGCCGGATCACTCTGCCGCAAGTGTGAAAGTACCTTTAGGCCTCTTTCACACGAGCGTGTCCGGATGCGTCCCGATGCATTGCAGCAAACCCGCGCGAGTAGGTACGCAATTGCAGTCAGTTTTGATTGCGTTCCGATGTTCAGTTTTTATCGCGCGGGTGCAATGTGTTTTTCACGCGCGTGATAAAAATCCGACTGGTACCCAAACCCGAACTTCTTCACTGAAGTTCAGGTTTGGGTTAGGTGTTGTGTAGATTGTATTATTTCCCCTCACCCATGACGGCACCCCATGCGACCAGGGACCTCCCATCCTGGACAGGAAACCTGAGAAGATAAAAGGTTCACACCCCCACCAAGCACCAGTTCAGGTTTCCTGTCCTCCGGATGGGAAGTCTCTGGGAAGCTCATGTTGGTTCACGTTGGTTCTAACCTACAGCCGGGGGGAGGCCCAGGTTCTTATCCGGTGGGTGGCCTCCCCCAGGTGGCGTCAAGCTCTCCGGGGCTGCTGCCTACAGTCTGGGCCTCTTCCCCCACATTCCGGCGCTGGCCTGAGGAAGCCGCTGTGGTCGTGTTCAGGCGGCTTCTCTCCTTGCTCCCGGGTTGCCTGTCTTCCTATCGGCGTCGGAAGGGGCGTCTGCGCATGCGCACGCCCCGACGCGGGGGGGCGGGGCTTGACCCGGAAGTCGGGTTGAACGCCGATGTGTGCCCTGGCGCGTCTTTTAAAATATAAATGGGGCAGAGGGGGGGAACCCAGCCGGCTGATGTGGCACACAGTGTGGTGCTGAAGAGGCTCTTTGCGGTCAGCAAGATGTCGGAGCCTACAGACGGACGCGCCGAACCCCTGGAACCCTCAAGGCCCGCGAGTCCGGTACCAGTCCTGAGGAGTGGGGGCTAAAGAAGGCTGGGGAGATATATCCTTCTTTATTAATGGGGTGTTATCTGCTTGATTTGTGTAGGTGGCAAAGCCCCCCAAAAAAGCGGCCTCAAAGACGAAGCATAAGGAGTGTGCAGGATGTAAGACCCCCCTAGCTTCCTCCTATTCTAAGCCGTTATGCACCCCATGTATTGATAAGTTGGTGGCAGAGGAGTCACGGAGTCTTTCCAGGAATATGCGATCTTTAATAAGATCTGAAGTGAAAGCATCCCTTAAATCCTTAACTACGAATCGCCCGCAGTCTCCGGGAAGATCTCCGGATATGAGGGGTTCGGATATAGACCGCTCTGACGCGGAGGAAAGAGAAGCAGGCCAGTTACTCTCTGATGATAATACTTCGTCAGCAGAAGAAGAAACAGGGGGATCCCTTTTCTCGCCTGAAGATACCCAAAACCTCCTTAAAGCGGTCAGAGCGACGATGCAATTAGAAGAGGTGAAACAGCCTAAATCAACTGCAGACGTTGCCTTTCAGGGGTTAGGTCCCAGAAAGCAGAGAGTTTTTTCCGTTCATGAGAATGTGCAGGCATTAATTAAAAAGGAATGGAAGAATCCTGATAGGAAATTTTTTATTCCAAGCTCTGTCAAAAGGAAATATCCCTTTGATGAAAATGTAGCAGCCTGTTGGGACAAGGCCCCTATTGTTGATGCTCCGGTGGCAAAGATTGCCAAGAAGTCTGCTCTTCCGTTCGATGACCTGGGTAACCTATCCGATCCTCTGGATAAAAAAGCGGATTTTTATTTGAAGAAGGCCTGGGAATCATCCTCTACCTGCTTGAGGCCGGCGGTTGCAGCGTCATGGGTCTCTAGGTCACTACATATCTGGCTGGAACAGCTGGAACAGCATCTCAGTGAGAAGAAACCAAGAGAAGAAGTTCTGGCCTCTCTTCCCACCTTTTTTAAGGCTGTTGATTTTTTGGCCGATGCCTCCACAGATATAGTTAGGTTTTCAGCCAGATCTTCCGCCTTATCCAATGCAGCTAGAAGAGCTATTTGGCTGAAGTCCTGGAAGGCGGATCAGGGTTCTAAGGCTAGGTTATGCGCTATCCCCTGTGAGGGTGACAGGCTCTTTGGGTCTTCCCTTGATGATATACTTGAAAAAGCCTCAGATAAGAAAAAGGGTTTTCCAGCTCCTCAACGCCCCCCCTTTTTTCGTAGATACCAAGGCAAAAGGCAAAGGGGTAGGCAGTATGATAAAAGGGAAAAGGATAGATTTCCTAAGAAATCCGGAGGTTTCCTTTTTAAACCCCAAGATCAAAGGCCCAAAGATAAGCAATGACGCCGAATCCCAGGTAGGGGGAAGGTTATCTCTCTTTCTCCCAGCCTGGAAAAACATAACCAAGAACGGCTGGACCCTGGGGGGAATTGGAGAAGGGTTTCGGCTGGAGCTTCTGACCCGTCCCCGGGACTCGTTCAGGCTAACAGATTACCCCAAGGATCTAGTCAAGAGACAGGCCTTAGAGTCAGAAGTCCTGCTACTTCTGCGGAAAGGGGTGGTTGTCCCGGTTCCGCAGGCAGAGAGGGGCAGGGGTTTTTACTCTCCTCTTTTTTTAGTAAAAAAACCCAATGGATCTTTTCGGGTAATCCTGAACCTGAAGAAATTAAACAAATTCCTCAGCTACAAAAGATTCCGCATGGAGACCATAAGGACGGCCATAGATCTACTATCAAAGAATTGCTGGATGGCGACTCTGGACTTAGAGGACGCGTACTACCACGTGCCAATACATGCGTCCTCCCAAAAATATTTAAGGACAGCAGTCTGGGTTCAGGGGGAATGTCTACACCTGCAATACAGAGCCCTCCCCTTTGGGGTTTCTCAAGCCCCCAGGATCTTCACGAAGGTGATTGCGGAAGTAGCCTCCTTCCTAAGATTGTCAGGGGTTCCGTTGCTGCCATACTTGGACGACTTCCTGTTTATTTCCCAGACCAAAGAGGGCTTGATTCAAAACATCGAGGGTTCCTGCGCCCTGTTAAAGAGCCTGGGCTGGAAAATAAATTGGAAGAAGTCTTGCCTAACTCCATCCCAGAGTTGTGTATTTTTAGGCATCCTTTTAGACTCCCGAGTAGAAAGGTCCTTCCTCCCGTCCGCCAAAATATTCTCCATCAGAGAGCATGTTTTGGATCTTTTCAGATCCTACCTCTGCTCGTTCAGGAGGGCAATGGCAGTGCTGGGCCACCTGACAGCAACCTTTCCAGCGGTCCTATATGCACAGGCTCATACAAGGAAGCTACAGTCATGCATCCTGCGCCAATGGGACGGCTGCAAGCAGTCGTTGGACCGGCTTTTCCACTTATCCGCAGAGGCGAGAATGTCTCTTCTTTGGTGGACTGTGACAGAGAATCTCTCAGCAGGAGTACCATGGGTCTTTCGGGATCCCATTGTAATAACAACGGACGCCAGCCCGTGGGGTTGGGGGGCCCACTCGGAGAACAAGGGTTGGCAAGGGAGGTGGGATTTAAACACCAGGAAAGCCACCTCGAACCTCAAAGAACTGAAAGCAGTAGAGATGGCCTTAAAAGCAATAGCTCCAGACATATCCTTCAGAAACATAGTTCTATACTCAGACAACTTGACTACAGTGGCATACATCAACCATCAAGGCGGAACAAGGGTACCTTCTCTGGCAATACTCTGTCACCAGATCTTTCAGCTGGCGGAGCAGAGACATCTATCTCTGTCGGCAGTCCACATAAAGGGGAAAGAAAACATAGTAGCCGATTTTCTGAGTCGCACCCAGCTAAAGCAGGGGGACTGGTGCCTAAACTCAGAAGTCTTCTCCCAGTTAACACAGAAGTTCAGCCTCCCTACGATCGACTTATTTGCCTCCAGAAAGAACAGGAAAGTGGAAAGGTTCTTCTCCATAAATCGTCTGGACGATCCAACAGCTTTAGACGGTTTAGCACAGGACTGGACTCAGGAGGAGGGTTATGCCTTCCCTCCATTTTCCCTAATTCCGCAGGTCCTGAAAAAAGTCCAGAGGGAGAGAGCAACGATTACCCTAGTGGCCCCAGTGTGGCCGAAAAGGTCTTGGTACTCCTGCCTTCTAGACCTAGCAATAGCCCCCCCTTGGATTCTCCCCCCTCGGGAGGATCTATTATATCAAGGCCCGATCCTGCATCCCAGTCCAGGAATTCTGCATCTGGCAGCATGGAGGCTGAGAGGGAGATTTGGTTAGGTCGGGGTCTGTCCCAATCTGTAGTTTCCACCATTTTGGGAAGTAGGAAGGACACCACGGCCAGAAAATATAATAAAATCTGGGAAGTCTTTTCCTCCTTTTTAGGGATCAGTCCTCACCCCTTTTCTCCTCCAGATGTCTCTAGGGTTCTAGATTTTTTACAAGCTGGCTTGGATAAGGGGCTTAGGGCTTCCACCCTAAGAGTACATGTGGCAGCCTTGAGTTACTTCTTCGATTCCCAGCTGGCCCTGCATCCTTGGGTTAAAAGGTTTCTGTCGGCAGCCTCCAGGATCCGCCCTTCGATAAGACCCTTGTCCCCTCCTTGGGACCTAAACACGGTCTTGACGGCCCTGTCACAGAAACCTTTTGAGCCCCTGTCAGATTTGCCATTGAATATGCTCTCATTTAAGATGTCCTTTTTACTGGCCATTACTTCAGCTAGGAGGATCTCAGAGATTCAGGCTTTCTCGGCTTTTCCTCCTTATACCCAGGTCTTGGATGACAAAGTTATCATTAGGCCTCTCCCGTCCTTCCAGCCAAAGGTGGTTTCGGACTTCCATAGAAGTCAGGATGTTGTCCTTCCATCTTTTTGCCCTAATCCCTCTAATAGTTTAGAAAGGGAGTATCATTGCCTAGATGTCAAAAGATGTCTGCTTGTTTATTTAGAGTCTACCTCGGCCTGGAGGTTGGATGAAAACCTCCTTATTCAGTTTTGGGGTAGAAATAAGGGGCGGAAAGTGTCCACGGCGGTTATTGCCAGATGGGTTAAAAGGGCCATTTCCGAGGCCTATTCAGCGCAGGGTCTCTCGCCCCCTTCAGGGTTTGGAGCCCACTCCACTCGAGCGGTAGCTACGTCCTGGGCCGAGAAGGCGGATGCCTCCCTGGCCCAAATTTGTAGAGCAGCAACTTGGAGCTCTCAACATACCTTTTTAAAACATTACAGGCTCCATCTTCATGCGGATTCCGCCTTTGGTAGGAAGGTGCTTCAGGCGGTTGTCCCCCCCCTAATTTCTCATTAATAGTCTATCTCGCATGGGGTGCCGTCATGGGTGAGGGGAAAACAACATTGCTTACCGGTAATTGTTTTTCTCGATACCCATGACGGCACCCCCGAAATTTTCCCTTCCCTATTATAGAAGTATATTAAAAAAAAAAAAAACTAAAAAGCCTTTAGTTGTCCTTTATTAGGTTATATGCGGAGTAGCCCGCTACTTCCTTATTGGTTTCTGAGAGTTCTCTCTCTTTAGTATTGAAGAGATATAATGTACCGTATTGGATCTCTCTCTCTCTATTTTTCTTACGTGTATTCACCTCCGGAGTACTGTTTATTACTATCACTGGTGCTTGGTGGGGGTGTGAACCTTTTATCTTCTCAGGTTTCCTGTCCCGGATGGGAGGTCCCTGGTCGCATGGGGTGCCGTCATGGGTATCGAGAAAAACAATTACCGGTAAGCAATGTTGTTTTCTCCTTATAACATGGTTATAAGGGAAAATAGCATTCTTGAATGCATAGTACAATAGGGCTGGAGGGGTAAAAAAAAGAAAATAATTTAACTCACCTTAATCCACTTGTTCGCGCAGCCGGCATCTCTTCTGTCTTCTTTTGTGAGGAATAGGACCTTTTGACGTCACTGCGTTCATCACATGGTCCATCACATGATCTTTTAACGTGGTTTTGGATCATGTGATGAACTTGGTGACGTCATCAAAGGCCCTATTCCTCACAAAAGAAGACAAGAGATGCCGGCTGCGCGAACAAGTGGATTAAGGTGAGTTAAATTTTTATTTATTTTAACCCATATTGTACTATGCATTCTGCATTCAGAATGCTATTATTTTCCCTTATAACCGTGTTATAAGGGGAAATAATAAAGATCGGGTCCCCATCCCGATCGTCTCCTAGCAACCGTGCGTGAAAATCGCACCGCAACCGCACTTGCTTGCGATTTTCACGCAACCCCATTCACTTCTATGGGGCCTGCGTTGCATGAAAAACGCACAAAATAGAGCATGCTGCGATTTTCACGCAACGCACAAGTGATGCGTGGAAATCACCGCTCATGTGCACAGCCCCATAGAAATGAATGGGTCCAGATTCAGTGCGGGTGCAATGCGTTCACTTCACGCATTGCACCCGCGCGGAAAACTCGCCTGTGTGAAAGGGGCCTTAGAGAGGTCTTTTGTTTTTTTAATGAGTCACATTTTGAGCTTTGACAGTAGGGGCTGTGACGTTTGCTGTCAGTGTTTTCGGCAGACAGCTCATGTATCTATTGATTTTAATGTTTACACATCAGTGACTTTCACTACTTGGACAAAAACCAGGGTTGCCACCGTCCAGAAACTTCTGTACAGTCTGTAAAAATAGACTACTTTTTTTTCCTGTGTTCGTGAAAAAAAGATATGCCTGTGACCCTGGACCAAACATGGCCATTAAAGTCTGAGTCTGTAAAAACCACTGACAACATGGATGGCAGTGATTTTCACTGACCATTCGTAGTAGATGCTCTGGAAATTGATTTTCAGCTGAGCAGTGTCTGGAGTACAGAAGACACACAGCCACTTTTCAGCGATGTTTTTTTTTTCTGGCATTTTTGGTTTTTTATTTTATTTTTTGCACATAGTGGCCCAGATTTACGAACGTGTCTGCACCAAAAAGTGCCGCAATTTGACGCATCTAGAGTTTCTATAATTCTTTCCGACATGCTCGTGAGGTGGTTGGGGCTTTGCAAGTAAAGGTGCGGAGCCAAAAATGCACCATTTTGTAACAAAATTGTTCCACAGTTCTGGTGTAAAAATCTGTCTCAAAGTAAGCCACCCAATACTTGGTATGAAGTCAGAGAAGCCTCTATCCCTGAGGCACACTCATCACCCAGCCGGAGCCCCGAGATGAACCTAGTGCAGGGTCAGACACCACTTGGCAAAAAAGCTTGTGTCCTGGGTTTCAGGTTTCCCACAGACCTTCAGCTGATATCTGGAGCTGGTGTTTTTACTACCAAAAACGCTACAGAAAATTGCAAGAGTGCAGAAAAACCGTGTGAGGTTTCAGCAAATTTATGAAATGGCATACAGTAATATATTTGGCGCAAGTGCAATCTGGGGGATATTGCTTCCTTTGCTGGCTTGATTCATTTTTATATCACATTATATACTGCTTGTTTCCATGGTTACAACCACCCTGCAATCTGGCAGCAGTGGTCGTGCTTGCACACTATAGGTAAAAGCGCCGGCCTGTCTGGTGGCTGGAGAGTGCACATAGGCTGGTGCTTTTTCCTATATTGTGTAAGCTTGCCCACCACTTATGTATTGCAAGGTGTGTGTATCCATGGAAACGAGCAGTGTATAATGTGATAGAAAAATAAATCCAGGTAGTTTTTTTTTCTATAGCTTGCAAGCACGACCACCACTGATGGATTGCAGGGGGGTCGTAACCACGGATACAAGCAGTGTATAATGTGATGGAAAAATTAATCCAGCCAGCAAATGAAGCAATATGGATGATAATACATTAGTAAGTGGCTTGTATTAATATTCTCTACATGATAAAGGCCACTTGCAGAAGTGAGACAACCCCTTTAACATCATTCTACTGTACAAAATCTGTTTTTCACACTATTAAAGGGGTTGGTTACTGTTGATCAATGTGTTTGGCAGATGATTATATGGCACTTACTAAGGGTACTTTCACACTTGCGGCAGGACGGATCTGACATGCGGTTCACCATGTCGGATCCGTCCAGCCGCTATTTCGCTGTGCCGCCGGACCCAGGGCCGGATTAAGAGCATCATGGGCCTGGTGCTGAGGATTTTGCTGGGCCTTTTTATGGAACTGCACTCAGTGTCTTAATTACATATATATTTTATCGATACCATTAAAGTATTTTGTTCCTGCAACTACCCCTTCATTTGGCGTCTATCTTGGCAACATGGAGGGGGACCACGGGAGGGGGACCCTGAGGGTGGGGGCACCCTCAGGGCACTATAGTGTCAGGAAAACCGCTTTGTTTTCCTGACACTATAGTGATCATTTAACATGACTATGAAGATTACTGTTTTCTAGCTGCTGTGGACTGTGGACAACAGCAGCTAGAAACAGTAATTTTCATAGAGCTGTGTTATGATTTATGGACACAGCACTCAGCATGCTTAGCCAGTCAGATAGAAGGCTGGCTAAGCATGCTGAGAGCTGTGTCTAAATAACATAACACATTAAAGGGATTCTGTCACCAGGTTTCACCCCCTGTCAGCTAAACATATGCTGATGTTCAGGGCGTCTTCGCGATTCCTAATGTGGGCTTATAAATGTCATCTGTGGGCTTATTTAGCTAAAAAACAGCTTTTACTAACCTGTCAGTCAAACAAATAAGGTGCCCAAGGGGATGTTAATGAATGCAAGGTGTCAGCCGCACCCGCCGCCGTTCGTGCCCAGCGCCGCCTTTCCGGACTTCTGCGCCGCCTCCTAATCCTCTGTGCCGCCTCTCGCTCTCCCTCCCTCCCTCCCCCCTCCTCCTGCTGTAAGATCTCGCGCATACAGGGGTTGAGCGAAGTGCCGGCGCATGCGCACTTCGCTGTAAGAAGCCAAATGGAGAAGTCTGCACGGGCGCATCAGGCAGAGCCCTGTGCGCAAGCGCGAGATCTTACAGCAGAAGGAGGGGGGAGGGAGGAAGAGCGAGAGGCGGCACAGAGGATTAGGAGGCGGTGCAGAAGTCCGGAAAGGCGGCGCTGGGCACGAACGGCGGTGGGTGCGGCGGGCATCTTGCACCCATTAACATCCCCTTGGGCACCTTATTTGTTTGACTGACAGGTTAGTAATAGCTGTTTTTTAGCTAAATAAGCCCACAGATGACATTTATAAGCCCACAATAGGAATCGTGATGAGGCCCTGAACATCAGCATATTTTTAGCTGACAGGGGTCAAACCTGGTGACAGAATCCCTTTAAAGAAATTACTGTTTCTAGCTGCTGTGGACTAGCAGCTAGAAACAGTAATTTCTTTAATGTGTTATGTTATTTAGACTGAGCTCTCAGCATGCTTAGCCAGTCAGTAATTTTCATAGTGCTGTTATGATTTATGGACACAGCTCTCAGCATGCTTAGCCAGCCTTCTATCTGGCTGTGCTTCTTGAGAGTCACAGTCCACAGGCTCAGAAACAGCCAGATAGAAGGCTGGCTAAGCATGCTGAGAGCTGTGTCCATAAATCATAACAGCACTATGATTGCCCTCCCTTCCAACTGGATGAGCTTATCTGATACCTGCCCTGCTCCAGAAGCTCCTGCTGTCTCATGGGCTGGTGTGGCTGAGCGCTGTGGGCCGTGTGCTGGTCGAAACTGCTGAGTAGGTTGTACACAGCGCAGCGTGCAGGAGGGATAACCGCAGGCGCACTGAGGTCATATCCGGCGGGCCGGCATTACAGGAACCGCACCAGCTGCTCTGACGTCCTGCCGCTGGATATCCTGTGACGTATATCCGGCGGCAGGACGTCAGAGCAGCTGGTGCTGTTCCTGTAATGCCGCGGCCCGCCGGATATGACCTCAGTAGTGATGGGAAGTTTGGATCTTTCAGATGAATCGGTTCATGAATCGGATCTTCGGTTCACTTGCTGAGTCACTGACTGCTGAGCTGACTCGCAAGTGAACCGAAGACTCTAGGTGCCGGTGCGCATGCGCAGATGCTATCCATTCGATTCACTTGCTGCTGCTGACTCAGTCGGCTCTTCAGCTCTCTAATGAGTGAGTCCGGATCAGGAAGAGTGATTGATTATAGTGATAGTGAAGGGAAGCTGAGGCTGACGCCGGACAGGAGGACTCAGGAGCTGTCACTGTGGTGTGCATTGTTGTCTGCTGTGCATTGTTACCCACAGTGACAACAGTCTGACACTGACAGTAGTACAACGAACCAAGTGAAGTGAAATGTGAATGCACAGGGAAAACTATGTGCTGAATTAATAACAGTATTACAGTAACAGTCACTGGCTGATAATAAAATAGTCCCCACTTAACGGAATCCATAAAGGAGATGTGAACCCACCCTTAGTTATATAGCTACTGAATGAGATGCCTTTAACATATATATCTCCTGAGAAGCCAATTTGATCCTAAAGGGTTAATTCAACCTGTAATCTAAACTCTGTGTCATCTGTCACTTCTCTTATCTCTCTGCTCCTGTCAAAGGCGTACATAGAAATCAATGGGCCCCATAGCAAGAATCTAAATTGGGCCCCCATTCCCCTTTTATAGCCCCTCCCACTACCCATTCCAGGCCTCTCTCTTTGTTCCATGAACTATGTTCGCTGCTGTTTTATAATTTATGCCATCAGGGCCGGATTGGGATTACAAAACAGGCCTGGCACACAAAAGAGCTATAATAGATACAGTGTGTTCAGGTATATAGTATATACAGCAGTGTACTGATATATGAGGTATAAATTACAGCTCGTACCTCACATATCAATCCAATACTGTATATACAATATACCTGTACACACCATCTATTATACCTCGTACCTAACATATCAGTACACTGCTGTATATACAATATATCTATACACACTGCATATATTATACCTTGTACCTCACATATCAGTACACTGCAATATAATATATCTGTACATATTGCATCTATAAAACTGTTTAATATATGCAGTGTGTGTGTGTATATGTATATATATATATATATATATAGATGTGAGGCATACAAGGTATAATACTGTAGATGCAGTGTTTATAGAAATATGTGGTCAGTTATGCATTATAGTCACTGTGTGTGTGAATTACATGAGGTTGTGGTCACTGTACCTGTCTGAAGTATTATACATGAGTGAGCAATGAGTAAAAACAGGGCATGGAGGGGGGGGGGGGGGAAATGATGAAAAGTGGAGGACCTCCTCTTACCACTCCATTCCAGTCTGTATGGATCAATGCAGAGCTGATTGTGAACTTCTAATACTTGTTGAAGGACCTGTGATGATGTTATCACAGGTCCTGGCAGATGTACCTTTCAAACCTAGGAACTACACCATTTTTGGTGCAGTTCCTTTGCTAGATTCTGCAGGACCTGTGATGTTGAAGATGATGTCATCACAGGTCCTGGCAGATGCACTGTTCTAACCTGGGAACTACACTTTACACTGTGCAGTTCCCTTACAGGACCTGTGAAGACTCCCTGTACTACTCAGACGACTCAGAGCTGCTAGTGCTTGCCTTGCCTCAGCTCTGATTGGTTGGTCGGCGGGGAGGGGAGGGGCTGGCAGAAGCAGCTTCCACTCTAGGATCATATTACGCTCCTCCCGAGTCCCTCCCTCAGGCTCCTCCCTGCTGCCAGCGTGAGGTGAGCGTCTCTGCATTGTCTGTGTGCTATGTGACGCTGCGCTGTGTACAACAGAGGACTTTTAACCATCCCGACGGCCTTTTGGCTGGCAGATGGGCCTATTTTATGGTAGGGGCCTGGAGCTGCAGCTCCATCAGCCCCTACGTTAATCCGGCCCTGGCCGGACCGCTGCTCCATCCCTATTGACTATAATGGGGACGGGGCGGAGCTCCGGTGCAGCACGGCGAAAGCCGCCGGACTAAAAAGTCCTGCATGTCCGACTTTTTAGTCCGGCGGCTTTCGCCGTGCTGTGCTGGAGCTCTGCCCCGTCCCCATTATAGTCAATGGGGACGGCACGGCGAAATAGCGGAAGGACGGATCCGACATGCTGTCCACAAGTGTGAAAGTACCCTAATATAAACTTTGTAATTCTGCACTATTTTCTAAGGTATGCTCCGTTGTTTACAGTATTTTCTGCTGTCCATAAAATGGCTGCTGATGGAGGGTCATGTGACCAGGCAAATCACTCAGTCGCTCCATTCAAATATACTGCCCCTGCCATCTGCACTTACTGTTGGGAGTTTAGGGCAGGTGCAGTGTGTTTGAATGGAGGAGACCTCACATGGAGGTGATTTGCTGGATCACATGACCCTCCAACAGCCATTTTATGGACAAAACCTCCTGGTGGACAGCGCGAAGACCTGGCAAACAAGGGGGCATCACTTATGAAATATAGAAAACGGTGCAGAATTGCAACAAAGACTATATTAGTAAGTGTCATATAATCCTCTTACAAACACATTGGTCAACAGTAACCAGAAAGTGTCCAACCCCTTTAAGTCAGCTGTGTCACAAGGTTTGATTTCTGCATGAGAGGAGACATGCTATTTAGTACAGACACCGCCGGTTAGATCTAATTAAAAAAAATGTGACCGCACTCCAAAGTCAGTGAAATGTATTCTCCCATGTATCCTAGTGAACGGAGCTGAGCCGTGCTCAGGCCAGTGAAATAGTCGTGATGTCACTGACCTGCCGGAAACGGTGAGAAGGCCGGCTGCCTTCTCAAACAGCTCATTGGCCGGAGTCCTGGGTGTTGGACCCCTGCTGATCAAATGTTGATGATCTATCCCAGGGATGGCCAACATGAGGCTCTCCAGCTGTTGCAAAACTACAACTCCCAGCATGCCCAGACTGCCTACAGCTATCAGTTTACAGCAGGGCATGGTGGGAGTTGTAGTTTTACAACAGCTGGAGAGTTGAGATTGGCCTTGCCTGATCTATCCAAAGGATAGATCATCACAAGAAAAAACTGTTGAACCCCTTTAAGCCACAAGTGTGGGGCTGCTGGCCAGGTTCACAATATGGGTGTATTCATGCGGCTATGTCCGTTTCGCGAACCACAAAACACGGCCATGTGAACTAGGGCTGCAGCTAACGATTAGTTGTCGATAATTTAATCGATTAATCGGGGAAAAACACAAATTACAAAACAAAGAGGTTTATATGATTTTACTTGAAAAATTATGTTCAAAGGCCATATTAAAACAAATTGTGGATGGCACTGTTATGGGGGGGGAATCTGTGGATGACGCTGTTATGGGGGGGGGGGGATCTGTGGATGATGCTGTTATGGGGGGGGAATCTGTGGATGATGCTGTTATGGGGGGGATCTGTGGATGACGCTGTTATGGGGGGGGTATCTGTGGATGACGCTGTTATGGGGGGGTATCTGTGGATGACGCTGTTATGGGGGGGTATCTGTGGATGACGCTGTTATGGGGGGGATCTGTGGATGACGCTGTTATGGGGGGGGGGTCTGTGGATGACGCTGTTATGGGGGGGGAATCTGTGGATGGCACTGTTAAGGGGAGGGGGATCTGTGGGTGGCACTGTTATGGGGAGGGGGATCTGTGGGTGCAGAGGCGGCTCTTCCATTAGGCCACTTAGGCCGCCGCCTAAGGCCTCGCGCTGGGGGGGCCTTGCTCTGGCTCCCACCCGCACCTGACACCGCCGCAAACGCAAATTTATTGGCTTTCGGGTGGTCTGCAGACCAGTGTGCAGAGTGTTAAGCGGACTAATAAGATAAGAAGAGCCGCCGCGGCCCGGCCGCTCTGAGCCCCTCTGCTCTCTGCCTCTTTAAGAGAGCAGTGGCTGCTGGGGCTCGGAGCGTGCCGCCGCACAGGCACGTCTCTGACTGAACGCAACGCCAGCCCCGCCCTCAGATCGCTATGCAGCCAGGGAGAAGGAGCCAGGGCCCTGCCTCACCTCACCTCACTCAGTGTCTGTGTCCGTGTCTGGCTGCCGCCAGCACCGCCCCAAAGACAGTGGACTGTGGAATGGTGCCTGAATAAGAATCCCAAGGTCAGGTCATCTGGCTCAGGTGTGTGTCCTTCTGGCCACTGTGCCCCCCCCCCCCCCCCCCCCCCCCCCCCCCCCCCCCCGGCTGGCCTGATGATAATAACTTACTGACTGGTGCCAGTAATGTGCCCATGGAGGGGGAGAAATGTGCCATGGGGGGGGTAAGATGTGCTATTGCCAGCCTGCCAGGCCCATGGAGGGGGTGAAATGTGCCATTGGGGGGGGGTAATATATGCCGCTGCCAGGCCCATGGAGGGGGAGAAATGTGCCTTTGGGGGGGTAAGATGTGCCATTGCCAGCCTGCCAGGCCCATGGAGGGGGTGAAATGTGCCTTTGGGGGGGGTAAGATGTGCCGCTGCCAGGCCCATGGAGGGGGAGAAATGTGCCATTGGGGGTGGGGTAAGATGTGCTGCTGCACTGCCATGAGGCCCATGGAGGGGGAGAAATGTGCCATTGGGGGGGTAAGATGTGCTGCTGCCAGCCTGCCAGGCCCGTGGAGGGGAAGAAATGTGCCATTTGGGGGGGCGGGTAAGATGTGCCGCTGCCAGCCTGCCAGGCCCATGGAGGGGGTGAAATGTGCCATTTGGGGGGCGGGTAAGATGTGCCGCTGCCAGGCCCATGGAGGGGGAGAAATGTGCCATTGGGGGGAGGGGTAAGATGTGCTGCTGCGCTGCCAGGCCCATGGAGGGGGAGAAATGTGCTATTGGGGGAAGGGAAGAAATGTGGCACGAAGGGGGTGATGTAAAAAGGAGGGGGTGATGTGACATGGAGGGGGAGAAATGTGACATGGATGGAGGGGGAGTAATATGACATTAAGGCCGGGGGGCATCATTGGGGGCACTTTTTACTGGCACATTATTAGGTGGCACTATAGGGGCATCTACTGAGGCCACAAAGAAGTGGTATGTTATATGGAGGGCTCTGTACAGTGGCATTTTATACTGGGACACATTATGGTGGGTACTATGGGAAGGGGGAGAGGAATACTACGGGGTCATCTCCGGGGGGCACTAAGAAGGGCTATTTTATACTGGTACATTATGGGGGCACTAGGAGGAAGGGGAGAGAGGAGCACTATGGGGCATTTACTGGGGGTACTTTATAGGGGTATTTTATACTGGCACATTATGGGGGACACTATGGGAACATTAGCTCAACTGGGGGCATTACAAGGTGGTATTTTTTGCACTGTCACATTTTATGTAGAATTATTACTACAGGGGGGAGATTATGGTGGGCTTTATTACTCCCCCATGGTATGACCCCCTAGTAGCAGCACCAGCCTCTCCCTGCCCTGCGACCCCACTGCCCCTTCTCCAAATCCTTATTATGAAATCTTTCTCATTAGGATAAAACATAACATCCGCTCTGCCGAGCCCCCGGCCAAAGTGTGGAAGTGGTGCCCGAGATCCCCAAGGGCCAAGCCAAGTAACTGTAGGTTTTCATGTGAAATATGTTTATGTTATACACATATAGCCTACACTATTGCCACACAATATACAGTATACCGCTACACTGTGCCCCACAAATATACAGTATACCTCTACACTGTGCCACACAATATACAGTATACCGCTACACTGTGCCACACAATATACAGTATACTTCTACACTGTGTAGTCTGTTCTATAAGCACCACATTATTTTCTGTCCGCCACCACAAAACAATCTGGAAGTGTCCCTTCATGTGGCATCATGTATGTGGGCAGACAGTATTGCATCATGTATGTGGGCAGTCATTTTTTTAAATTATGACAAGTGCTCTTTTTTTTTTTTTTTTTATACTTAAGCCCCTGCCCTTCAAAATGTCTGTGCACGTCCCTGCATTGTACTATGTGCAGCTGCTTAACCCTGACTGTGACATCACTGTGTATACCCTGTACTGTGATGTCACTCACTGTGCATGTTAACCCTGTACTTTTAGTCACAGTACAGGGTTAATATGCACAGTGATGTCACATACAGTACAGCCAGGGTTAATCTTTATTATCGCTTGCATATCTTGTGTTTGTGGGGGCCTCATGTTCGAGTGTCGCCTAAGGCCTCACAAAGTCTAGAGCCGCCTCTGTGTGGGTGGCACTGTTATGGGGAGGGGGATCTGTGGGTGGCACTGTTATGGGGAGGGGGATCTGTGGGTGGCACTGTTATGGGGAGGGGGATCTGTGGGTGGCACTGTTATGGCACTGTTATGGGGAGGGGGATCTGTGGGTGGCACTGTTATGGGGAGGGGGATCTGTGCACTGTTATGGGGAAGGGGGGAATCTGTGGCTGACACTATATAGCATCTTATGCTATATGTGTCATCCACAGATCCCCTTCCCAATAACAGTGCCATCCACAGATCCCCCTCCCCATAGCAGTGCCATCCACAGATCCCCCTCCCCATAGCAGTGCCATCCACAGATCCCCCTCCCCATAACAGCCCCGGCCCCGCTGCTCACAGCAGACTATTCTGGCAGTAACTTTTACTCAGCGCATCTTTATTACCTTACAATGAAGCTCAGGTAACAGGCAGAGCGGGCGGCGGCGTAACGTCACTCACTCACGTGACGCACCTGCTCCGCCCACTTTATGAATGAAGGAGGCGGAGCAGGCGCGTCACGTGAGTAAGTGACGTTACGCCGCAGTCCGCTCTGCCTATTACTGGAGCTTCATTGTAAGGAAAAATAAAGATGCAGTGATTTAAAGTAAACCGCCCGCCCGCATAGCAACGAATCAGCGATTATTCGATAACTGAATTCGTCGACAACTAATCCCGTTATCGAATATTATCGATAAAGTCGATTAATCGTTGCAGCCCTAATGTGAACCCCTATTGCTGTGTGTACACATGGATTTTAATGGATCCACAAGAAGCGGCCAAAGATAGTTATTGTCCTGCCTTGCGTGGCCACACAGACCAGGAGAAAATGGGTGATCTGCATTCGTTGTGTGGCCTACCCTGGCATGGCACAGCTGCAAAGCTCTATGTTGCTCCTAGTTAGGAGTAAGTAGATGGGCAGGTATGGACGAAGTAATGCTTCCTTATGAGAATAAGGCTCTTCTACTTTGGGAACAGCATAGTTATGAGGTATTTGCATCCTAGGTGTACAGGAATATGCGTGTTTTTCTGTAATTGACTTCCTTTATAATGGAGACTGGATTCTCCAATTTTAGATGGAGTTCTATTAATTACTCCTTGTAGCCCAGTGGACTGGGTACGTTCCTGACCATGCGATTCAACAGGGAGTGTTTTTGGAAGTATGGGGCATATTGTCCCAATGCCCAGTGTGGTTTACAGTCTCTTTACTTCCGAGAACCTGGAAAGGAAATTGTAGCTCATACAGGGTTTTCACTGTTATTTCTGGTATGAGGTCTATTTAGCAGTTCCTTAAAGGTTAATACTGTATCTCAGCCCATAGGTGCTTTGGTTTAATCATACACTTCGACTGGTGATACTCTTTTTAAATCTAACCTCTCATTGGTTTTCCTCTTATTTACTTTTCGTGTGACTTGCAATCTTTTTTTCAGGAGGATGTACTTACAAGCAGTTGTCCCTCCCTATGGTTAAACTCCTCTTCTATGTCTGTTCATGGGTGAAGCGAAAAATGGTTATTACACTTAAAATAATTAGATTTTCCAGAACTTATGCCCGGACCCCTTATTTCCTCCCTCTCGCTTGTAGTTATGAAAATTCTGACTCTTTGCCTTCACTTGAGTGATTCTGAAAAAGAAAAATGCATCTGTACGTTTTCTACTGATTAACTTTTCAATCCACTGAAAAAGTAAGTAAATCACACACATAACAAAATACAGTGATTAATAATCCCCTTTACGCTCTCACTCAGTGACTTACAGTTGATGTCTCCTCCTGGAGTCGTTCTCTCTCCTTTTTTCTCAGTCCTGCACAGCTCACTCTGAAGACATCTCATGACCACAACTACTTCTTGCGTAATTAAAAACACCTATTTAGTATTAATGCCTCCTTTTATGCCTCTACTTAGTAATCACCCTCATTTAGGCCTCAGTAGCTATAATGCCCCCACCCAGAGTCCTCTTCACATAAAATGCACCCCAGTAGTGCCCTCTTCACATATGTCCCCAGTAATTCCCTCTTTACATATAGTGCTCCCAATACAGGCCTTTTCACATATAATACCCCCAGTAGTGCCCTCTTTACATATAATCGCCCCCCAGTAGTGCCCTCTTTACATATAATGCCCCCAGTAGTTCCCTCATTACATATAATGCCCCCAGTAGAGGCCTCTTTACATAAAGTGCCCCCCCTTGTGGCCTCTTTAAATATAGTGGCCCTTAAATGTAGCGCCCCCCAGTAGTGGTCTCTTTAACCACCTCAGCCCCCATGGCTTAAACACCCTGAAAGACCAGGCCACTTTTTACACTTCTGACCTACACTACTTTCACCGTTTATTGCTCGGTCATGCAACTTACCACCCAAATGAATTTTACCTCCTTTTCTTCTCACTAATAGAGCTTTCATTTGGTGGTATTTCATTGCTGCTGACATTTTTACTTTTTTTGTTATTAATCGAAATTTAACGATTTTTTTGCAAAAAAATGACATTTTTCACTTTCAGTTGTAAAATTTTGCAAAAAAAACGACATCCATATATAAATTTTGCTCTAAATTTATTGTTCTACGTGTCTTTGATAAAAATAAAATGTTTGGGTAAAGAAAAAATGGTTTGGGTAAAAGTTATAGCGTTTACAAACTATGGTACAAAAATGTGAATTTCCGCTTTTTGAAGCAGCTCTGACTTTCTGAGCACCTGTCATGTTTCCTGAGGTTCTACAATGGCCAGACAGTACAAACACCCCACAAATGACCCCATTTTGGAAAGTAGACACCCTAAGGTATTCGCTGATGGGCATAGTGAGTTCATAGAACTTTTTATTTTTTGTCACAAGTTAGCGGAAAATGATGATTTTTTTTATTTTTATTTTTTTCTTACAAAGTCTCATATTCCACTAACTTGTGACAAAAAATAAAAACTTCCATGAACTCACTATGCCCATCAGCGAATACCTTGGGATGTCTTCTTTCCAAAATGGGGTCACTTGTGGGGTAGTTATACTGCCCTGGCATTCTAGGGGCCCAAATGTGTGGTAAGGAGTTTGAAATCAAATTCTGTAAAAAATGGCCAGTGAAATCCGAAAGGTGCTCTTTGGAATATGGGCCCCTTTGCCCACCTAGGCTGCAAAAAAGTGTCACACATGTGGTATCTCCGTACTCAGGAGAAGTAGGGGAATGTGTTTTGGGGTGTCATTTTACATATACCCATGCTGGGTGAGAGAAATATCTTGGCAAAAGACAACTTTGTATAAAAAAATGGTAAAAGTTGTCTTTTACCAAGATATTTCTCTCACCCAGCATGGGTATATGTAAAATGACACCCCAAAACACGTTCCCCAACTTCTCCTGAGTACGTCGATACCAGATGTGTGACACTTTTTTGCAGCCTAGGTGGGCAAAGGGGCCCACATTCCAAAGAGCACCTTTCGGATTTCACTGGTCATTTTTTACAGAATTTGATTTCAAACTCCATACCACACATTTGGGCCCCTAGAATGCCAGGGCAGTATAACTACCCCACAAGTGACCCCATTTTGGAAAGAAGACACCCCAAGGTATTCGCTGATGGGCATAGTGAGTTCATGGAAGTTTTTATTTTTTGTCACAAGTTAGTGGAATATGAGACTTTGTAAGAAAAAATAAAAATAAAACTGCCCTGGCATTTTCCAGGGGCCCTAATGTGTGGTAAGTAGGTAAATGACCTGTGAAATCCTAAAGGTGCTCTTTGGAATGTGGGCCCCTTTGCCCACCTAGGCTGCAAAAAAGTGTCACACATGTGGTATCGCTGTATTCAGGAGAAGTTGGGTGAGAGAAATATCTTGGCAAAAGACAACTTTTCCCATTTTTTTATACAAAGTTGGCATTTGACCAAGATATTTCTCTCACCCAGCATGGGTATATGTAAAATGACACCCCAAAACACATTCCCCAACTTCTCCTGAGTACGTCGATACCAGATGTGTGACACTTTTTTGCAGCCTAGATGCGCAAAGGTGCCCAAATTCCTTTTAGGAGGGCATTTTTAGACATTTGGATACCAGACTTCTTCTCACGCTTTGGGGCCCCTAGAATGCCAGGGCAGTATAAATACCCCACATGTGACCCCATTTTGGAAAGAAGACACCCCAAGGTATTCAATGAGGGGCATGGCGAGTTCATAGAAATTTTTTTTTTTTTGGCACAAGTTAGCGGAAATTGATATTTTTTATTTTTTTCTCACAAAGTCTCCCTTTCCGCTAACTTGGGACAAAAATTTCAATCTTTCATGGACTCAATATGCCCCTCACGGAATACCTGGGGGTGTCTTCTTTCCGAAATGGGGTCACATGTGGGGTATTTATACTGCCCTGGCATTCTAGGGGCCCTAAAGCGTGAGAAGAAGTCTGGAATATAAATGTCTAAAAAATTTTACGCATTTGGATTCCGTGAGGGGTATGGTGAGTTCATGTGAGATTTAATTTTTTGACACAAGTTAGTGGAATACGAGACTTTGTAAGAAAAAATAAATAAATTCCGCTAACTTGGGCCAAAAAAATGTCTGAATGGAGCCTTACAGAGGGTGATCAATGACAGGGGGGTGATCAATGACAGGGGGGGGTGATCAATGACAGGGGTGGTGATCAATGACAGGGGGGTGATCAGAGAGTCTATATGGGGTGATCACCCCCCTGTCATTGATCACCCCCCTGTAAGGCTCCATTCAGATGTCCGTATGTGTTTTGCGGATCCGATCCATGTATCCGTGGATCCGTAAAAATCATACGGACATCTGAATGCAGCATGACAGGGGGGTGTGATCAATGACAGGGCGGGGTAATCAATGACAGGGGGGTGATCAGGGAGTCTATATGGGGTGATCACCCCCCCTGGAAGGCTCCAGGGAGACGCCTGTATGTGTTTTGCGGATCCGATCCATCTATCAGTGGATCCGTAAAAATCATGCGGACATCTGAATGGAGCTTTACAGGGGGTTGATCAATGACAGGGGTGTAATCAATGACAGGGGGGTGATCAGGGAGTCTATATGGGGTGATAACCACAGTCATTGATCACGCCCCTGTAAGGCTTCATTCAGACGTCCGTATGCGTTTTGCGGATCCGATCCATCTATCAGTGGATCCGTAAAAATCATGCGGACATCTGAATGGAGCTTTACAGGGGGTTGATCAATGACAGGGGTGTAATCAATGACAGGGGTGTGATCAGGGAGTCTATATGAGGTGATAACCACAGTCATTGATCACGCCCCTGTAAGGCTTCATTCAGACGTCCGTATGCGTTTTGCGGATCCGATCCATCTATCAGTGGATCCGTAAAAACCATGCGGACATCTGAATGGAGCTTTACAGGGGGTTGATCAATGACAGGGGGGTGATCAGGGAGTCTATATGGGGTGATCAGGGGTGATCAAGGGTGAATAAGGGGTTAATAAGTGACGGGGGGGGGGGTGTAGTGTAGTGGTGCTTGGTGCAACATATTACTGAGCTACCTGTGTCCTCTGGTGGTCGATCCAAACAAAAGGGACCACCAGAGGACCAGGTAGCAGGTATATTAGACGCTGTTATCAAAACAGCGTCTAATATACCTGTTAGGGGTTAAAAAAAACCACATCTCCAGCCTGCCAGCGAACGATCGCCGCTGGCAGGCTGGAGATCAACTCTCTTACCTTCCGTTCCTGTGAGCGCGCGCGCCTGTGTGCGCGCGTTCACAGGAAATCTTGCGAGATGACGCACGGATGCGTCCAGGAGGAATGAATCAACCACCTTCAGGACGCATCCGTGCGTTAGGCGGTCGGGAGGTGGTTAAAGGGAACCTGTCACCGGGATTTTGGGTATAGAGCTGAGAACATGGGTTGCTAGATGGCCACTAGCACATCCGTAATACCTAGTCCCTATAGCTCTCTGTGCTTTTATTGTGTAAAAAAAAACGATTTGATACATATGCAAATTAACATAAAAGAGTCATATCTTACTTGTGTGACCAGAGAAGAGTCATATTTTCAAGCTCTGACTCATCTCAGGTTAATTTGCATATGTATCAAATCGGTTTTTATACACAATAAAAGCACACAGAGCTATGGGGACTGGGTATTGCTGATGTGCTAGCCGCCATCTAGCAACCCATGTCCTCAGCTCTATACCCAAAATCCCGGTGACAGGTTCCCTTTAAATATGCCCCCCAATAGAGCCTCTTTACATATAGTGCCACAAAGTAAATATTGCATCAAACCATTCTCCGTACTGTACCCAGTAGCGTTCACAAAGCAAAATAAAATACTTACCTCCCTCTGGCTGTCTGTGATGCAGGCCTTTTCCAGGCTGCCTGCGGTTATGGTACAGGTAGTCGCGAGCGTCATTGTGGCCTCCTGCGCTCGGTCTTTGGTGGCGTGATGATGTCATGCTGCCTGTGACCCAGTGCAGGAGGTCGCGATGGTGTCATCATGACCATCCTGCACCTTAGCACTGTCTCATAGCCCTCAGCCCCAGTGGCCTTCAGCCCTCAGTACCAGTGGCCTTGAGGCTAAACGGCGGGGCACGAGAGCCGGTGCTCCCAGCAGACCAGTTCCAGATGATCAATAGCCCGGTGTTTGGGGACTTCTGCACTATGTGACTCAGACCTTTAGACCTTTAGACCCCACTCTATAACTTTACGTAGTCTACACTTTATGAGTTGCTGTGGTTCCCAAATGCTTCCACTTTACAATAATACCTCTTACAGTTTTTTTTTTATTTATTTTTTTTATTTAACTTTATTTTTATTTTATAGTCATAAAATTAGTACATAGACCAATATTAAACACATCAGTGTATATAATATAACAATCATAGAATTAGTACATAGACCAATATTGAACACATCAGTGTATATAATATAACAATCATACATATCCTTATACCCCCCCCCCCATTGGCTGTCGTTCCCCTCGGTTCATTCAAGTGCAACAGTGCAACATACAATAAGTACATTAGACATATCAAGATATGTCTACATGGCTCTGCGTGCAACTCTCCGATTCCTTCCAATATCCTCATAAATTTTTATTTGTTGAAGGTATAGACCCCACTCCCTTGAAGAGGGCTGGGAGACAGAACCCCAGTACTTGACCAGTATAGCTTTCGCTACCATCAATCCTCTCATCCAGATCCGTCTAACCCGGGGGGGACTTCCGTTTCTGAACCATAGTCTCCAAAGATCACTATCAAGATCCCCGGGTTATAGTTCATTGAGGATTCCTTTTGTAGGGCAGAGAAAACCTCATCCCAATATTTTCTTATTTTACTGCAACTCCATAACAAATGGACATAGTTCGCGTTTAGGGCAGCAACAGTCCCGGTCCCTATTTTGGGGAAATTTTCCTTGGATTTTGGGCGTATAGTACAGTCTATGGAGGATCTTAAATTGAATTAATCTATGTGCACTGGAAACTGTCGCCCTTCTCATGTTCCTATAGATAGTGGGCCACTGTAAAGGAGGGCAATTCAACTCTTGCTCCCATTTACTTGGGCTTTTAAAAGGCGTTACAGTTGCCAGTGCCATTCGGAGTTTAGCATATAATCTAGATATTTTCACCTTCTCATCCTTCTGGGCGTCACAGTAATCGAAAAATATATTCTCTCGTGGAAAAATACGACCCCTATTCCTAGAGGCTTCAAAAACATGTTTCAAACGTGCATACATAAATACCTCTAATGGTGAACTATCATTGAAACCAAATTCCGAAAGTGTTTTAAAACGACCTAAATGAAAGAGGTGAGACACCATATAGATGCCATTTCGTGACCAATAACCAAAATCTGTAATTTTGAAGAATTCCTCCAGCCCCCCGTTCCTCCACAGAGGGGTGAAAACAAACGGACCGGGGACTTTAAGGATCTCCTTCAGCCTGTTCCACACCCTCTGTAGTGAGCAAGGGATCAGCAAGGACTTCCTCATTCCCATAGACCCAGTTTCCAAACATGCAAAAATATTCTCTATTGGACTATCGATAACTTTATTCAAATACCATGAAAGTAAACTCTCTTTCCAATAACAACACCGCTGAATCTGTGCACATAAATAATAACCTTGAAAAAAGGGTAGTGACAGCCCACCATCTGCCTCCGACAACCATAGATATCTCTGCTTTATACGCACCCTCTTCCTTCCCCAAATTAGGTCGTTAATCAAGGTCTCCAATCTATGAAAGAAGATATCATCTATCCAAATGGGGGAAGCACACACCGGGAACAAGACTATAGGCAAAATAATCATCTTGATCAATGCAATTCGATCTGTCTGTGCTAGTATCAATTTCCGCCAAGCGCCAACTTTGGTCCTAACTTTATTCAAAACTGGGGCCAAATTAAGCTCATAAAACCTACTTATAGGAACCCCGATCTTAACCCCCAAATAATCCAAGGAATCATTAGGAGCCAAGACGCGGACTCGGCTCCCCACATCTACAGCTTTCCAGTTCAGCGGGAGGAGCGATGACTTTGTCCAGTTAATCATATAACCTGATAATTTACCATAGTGTTCTATTACTTCTATGACATACGGAAGGATTTTCCACCCCTGATCCAGAAACAGAATCACATCGTCTGCATACAAACTTATTTTATCGCTCACTCCCGCCACTCCGAAGCCTGCTATACGATTCTCCAAACGAATCCGACAAGCCAACGGTTCAATAAAAAGAGAGGAGAGGAGACAGGGGACAACCCTGTCTCATCCCTCTCCGCATCATAACAGGAGAAGAACTCATGCCATTGATATTGATATATGCAACTGGCTGTTCATATAGCATTTGGGTCATTTCCAAAAATAGGTTCCCAAGGCCAAAATAGGACATCGTAGCCCAGAGAAAAGGCCACTCCATCCTGTCAAACGCCTTTGCGGCGTCTAATGACAGGATGCAGTGGTCCACACTGCCCCCAACTGACAAATTCAGATAGACCCTATATATACTCGCCTGTATTTGGCGGCCCGGGATAAAGCCCGTCTGGTCAGGATGTACCAGATCAGCTATAACTCTCTTCAAGCGGTTAGCCAGAATTTTTGCAAAAATCTTATAGTCCGTATTTAGGAGCGATATAGGTCTATATGACCCCACATCGCATGGGTCCTTCTCCTTTTTCAAGACCAGGATAATTACTGCCTCTCTAAATGATGGTGGTAAAGAGCCGAATGCGCAGGATTCATTAAAAACTTGTAGAAGAATCGGCAAGAGAGATTTGGCATGGTACCTATAGATTTCAAACGGCAATCCATCTGGGCCGGGAAATGAACTATACTTTAGGAATGGGAGAGTCGCTTGGAGTTCCTCCAAAAGGATGGGGGAGTCCAACATCTCTCTATCTTGGGTAGGTAACTGAGGGAGCGCCAATTGTTGATGGTATTGATCCATGTCAGTATGACTAAATATAGACTCAGATTTATAGAGGGTAGAATAGTATTTCACAAATTCCTCTCTAACCTCTTCTGCGGATCTCACCCCAATTCCTTGTGGATTCCTAATTTCTTTTATAGTGGTATCCTCTCTCTGATTGGCCACCAAACGAGCCAAAAACCTGTCCGTTTTACCAGATTCGCAAAAACGGTTCTGGCCTTGAAATAGAAGCTTGTGTTGTGCTTTTTTATATAAAAGTGTCTTAAGCTGAGAATTAGCCTCCTTTAATTGACCGATGAGTTGCTCCTCATGACAGTCAATTAATGCGGCACGCAAACTCCTTATTGAGTCTGTCAGTTGTTTTTCCCTACGTCGTAATTCCATTCTGAATCTATGGATTTTATTAAAGTACAGGCCCCTAATATGGGCCTTCAACGCGTCCCACACAATGAATATGTGTTGAGCCTACGTTGAAGCCCCAAAATTCCTGTATATCCTGATCTACCCGGGATTGCTCCCCTATCACCTCAAACCAATGCGGGTTTAATTTAAAGGTTCTTCCTGAAGTTGGAGCTTCCACAAACACAATCAGAACTGGGGAATGATCCGAGATTCCATGAGGTTCGTACCTCATTCTCAGGACGCGACCGCACAGATCCCAACTTGCAAAGGCCAGATCAATACGGGACATGGACCCGTATGACTGGCTAAAACATGAGAAGATTTTTTTTTTGCCGTAGAGGTGGCGCCAGATATCAACCAGCGCCAGCTCCTTGCACACAGCGGTCAAAGGGGACCCACTGTGACCGCGTCCAGAGAGCGAAGAGAACCAGTCCAGTTCAGGGTCAAGTACTGCATTAAAATCACCTGCCACTAATAACGCACATTGATTTTTTAGTAGCTACAGTGGGATGCGAAAGTTTGGGCAACCTTGTTAATCGTCATGATTTTCCTGTATAAATCGTTGGTTGTTGCGATAAAAAATGTCAGTTAAATATATCATATAGGAGACACACACAGTGATATTTGAGAAGTGAAATGAAGTTTATTGGATTTACAGAAAGTGTGCTATAAATGTTTAAACAAAATTAGGCAGGTGCATAAATTTGGGCACTGTTGTCATTTTATTGATTCCAAAACCTTTAGAACTAATTATTGGAACTCAAATTGGCTTAGTAAGCTCAGTGACCCCTGACCTACATACACAGGTGAATCCAATTATGAGAAAGTGTATTTAAGGGGGTCAATTGTAAGTTTCCCTCCTCTTTTAATTTTCTCTGAAGAGTAGCAACATGGGGGTATCAAAACAACTCTCAAATGAACTGAAGACAAAGATTGTTCACCATCATGGCTTAGGGGAAGGATACAGAAAGCTGTCTCGGAGATTTCAGCTGTCTGTTTCCACAGTTAGGAACATATTGAGGAAATGGAAGACCACAGGCTCAGTTCAAGTTAAGGCTCGAAGTGGCAGACCAAGAAAAATCTCGGATAGACAGAAGCAACGAATAGTGAGAACAGTCAGAGTCAACCCACAGACCAGCACCAAAGACCTACAACATCATCTTGCTGCAGATGGAGTCACTGTGCATCGTTCAACCATTCGGTGCACTTTACACAAGGAGATGCTGTATGTGAGAGTGATGCAGAGGAAGCCTTTTCTCCGCCCCCAGCACAAAAAGTGCCACTTGAGGTGGGCTAAAGCACATTTGGACAAGCCAGCTTCATTTTGGAATAAGGTGCTGTGGACTGATGAAACTAAAATTGAGTTATTTGGCCATAACAAGGGGCGTTATGCATGGAGGAAAAAGAACACAGCATTCCAAGAAAACCACCTGCTACCTACAGTAAAATATGGTGGTGGTTCCATCATGCTGTGGGGCTGTGTGGCCCGTGCAGGGACTGGGAATCTTGTCAAAGTTGAGGGACGCATGGATTCCACTCAGTATCAGCAGATTCTGGAGACCAATGTCCAGGAATCAGTGATGAAGCTGCGCCGGGGCTGGATCTTTCGACAACACAACGACCCTAAACACTGCTCAAAATCCACTAAGGCATTTATGCAGAGGAACAAGTACAACATTCTGGAATGGCCATCTCAGTCCCCAGACCTGAATATAATTGAAAATCTGTGGTGTGACTTAAAGAGAGCTGTCCATGCTCGGAAGCCATCAAACCTGAATGAACTAAAGATGTTTTGTAAAGAGGAATGGTCCAAAATACCTTCAACCAGAATCCAGACTCTCATTGGAACCTACAGGAAGCGTTTAGAGGGTGTAATTTCTGCAAAAGGAGGATCTACTAAATATTGATTTCATTTCTTTTTTGTGGTGCCCAAATTTATGCACCTGCCTAATTTTGTTTAAACAATTATAGCACACTTTCTGTAAATCCAATAAACTTCATTTCACTTCTCAAATATCACTGTGTGTGTCTCCTATATGATATATTTAACTGACATTTTTTATCGTAACAACCAACGATTTATACAGGAAAATCATGCCGATTAACAA
This sequence comes from Bufo bufo, assembly GCF_905171765.1. Classification (NCBI taxonomy): domain Eukaryota; kingdom Metazoa; phylum Chordata; class Amphibia; order Anura; family Bufonidae; genus Bufo; species Bufo bufo. The sequence continues at coordinate 231,921,516 of NC_053391.1, forward strand.
GGTTGCCCAAACTTTCGCATCCCACTGTATATATTGGGCTAAATGGGAAAAAACCATTGATTTAAATGGAGGGGGGATATAAATAAAAGCCAATATCACCTCCTGCCCTTTCCAATACCCATGAAGAAATACATATCTCCCTTCTTTATCAATGGCACTGTCTAACGGTTGGAACTCCATCCCTCGGTGAATATATATACTAACCCCTCTTGCATAAGAGGAGAAACAAGCATGATACTCTAGAGAGGCCCATTTCCTTTTCAATGTATAAATCCTATCTGCAGTTGCATGGGTCTCTAATAGTACCACAATCGCAGGCAGATGTCGGACCACAAGGTCAAATACCACCATCCTCTTCACTCTGTCTCCCAAGCCTCTTACATTCCAACATAAAATGTTACACGGCAAATCCTGTAAGTAGAGGTATCCCCGATCTCAGCGGAGAGGCACGCACAGCCACGAAACAAAGAACGGCAGCCAATCCCTCCCTTAACCCCACCCCCAAAAAAAAAACCTGCATGGTTGATAAGGCATGTCGCAATACCCATCAACCTCTCTCCTTCCACCTAACCTCCCCCCTGCACCTCCCCTCATTATCCTCCCTCCTCACCACCTCTTCATACTATGTCATAAACCCCTAGAATCCAGCCATTGCGCCGCCTCCGCCTGTGTGGAAAAGAAGCGGACAGAGTCATTGTATACCACTCTTAATTTAGTGGGATATAACATTGAGTACTTAATCTTAGCTGCAATCAGTCTTTTTTTAACCTCAAAAAAGGATCTTCTTTTACTTTGAGTCTCTCGGGAGAAGTCAGGGAATATTGCTATCAGGTTGCTGTCAAAATATATTTCTGATACTTTTTTTTTGCGTCTAAGAACCCAGTCCCGGTCCTTTGAGCAAACAAATTTTGCTAATATTGCCCTGGGGGGGCACCTGGGGGAGGTTTTTTAAAGGGGATTCTGTGGGCCTTTTCCACACAGAAAGAAGATGCATCGTAGTCTGGCCCCAAACTTTCTACCAACCACTTATGGATAAATTTCGACGGATTATCCTGTTCTACCCCTTCTGGAAAGCCTACTAAACGCAGATTGTGTCTATGTGATCTATCCTCCAGCTCTACCACTTTCCTTCTTAACCAATTTCGATCTTCGTCTACTTCTTCTAATCTGTTCTTTAATACACCCTTCTCTACAGTGACAGAGTTAACTGCAGTTTCCAATTCCTTCACCTTTAGTCTCAGCTTCGTCATTTCGTCTCTTATTATGCTAACATCCCCTTGTACTACTGAAAGGGAAGAGGCCAACTCTGCAACCGAGGTACTAGTAGCATTTACCACTCCCAGTATATCCTGCAGTTTATTATTAATGCTCTCAAAGCCTTCACTATGGGAAGAGCTGGACTTTAATAAACCCTGTTCTAACCGGTCCGTGTTATCTAAACCTGACTCAACCTGAGGGACAGATCTCTGTACCCCTCCTCTAGTTTTGGGCGGTGGTGACTTCAAAAATTTATCTAATCGAGCCTGTGGGCTCCCCCCTGATCCACCTTTTGGAGAGGTCAAACCACCTGATTTACGGTATTTTGGCTGCATTTTTATATATATATAAGTCAATATATTGCATCTATGTACACAGTTCCCACACAGCAACATCTCATATATCTATATATATACAGAGCACCACCCATCAATATTAACAGGTACACATAGGAAAGAGATACAGATACTGGTTAGATATAGACAACGGAGAGAGAGGTAAACACTGAGTCGATGTAAATACCAGAGACCCAGGGTAAATGCGAACTAACTGGTTACTTCCCCCAGATAATAGGGTAAAATAGAGTTGCCAGCAGTTATATATCGGCCGTATAGATGTAAATGGAGCAATCCCAATTAGACTCTAAACAAAATGTTGAGGCTCAGCTTTAAGGTATATGTTCCAAAAGTAAAGTGCAGGAGCAGGATACCCAGTGGGCGCACCTTCTTAAGTTCAATCTGCGGACACCAAGATTTGGCTTTTCAGCCGCACAGATGCGATATCGGAGTGCCCCACAAAAGCTGAGATTATCAGAAGGCCAGTCCATCCAAAAAAGAAGGAGGCAGGGTCCAGAGAGCTGTAACATGAAGAGGGCCTTTATGGGACTAACTGTTCATCTGTACTTTACACAGAGAAGGGAGGTTCACCTGAAATTGCAACCCCAGACTCCAGTGACCACCGCAAATCACACAGCCCCAGAGCCGCAAACAGCCGAGCTCTCCAACAGGAACCGAAGATGACACAGCAGGCCGGGGGCACCGCACCACTACCGTCTCCCAACTGCGGCAGGGGTCAGAACATTCGGCATCAGAAACACCCAATTCACCCGCAAGGCATCCGGCACCGGACCCCTATTTCACCCACAGAAGCTACAGCCCGATTTATCTGATGGCTTACCAGCTCCAACACCCAGCACCTCACAGGCAACAAGACAGCATGCAGCGGGTCACGCCAGGGAGCGGGCGTCGGGTAACGGGACAGAGCAGGCAGTATACAGGTGGCCAATAGCAGCAGCAGGCAGCAGGCGGCAGGATAAAGCAGGAGCCAGTGTAACAGGTAGCTTACCAGCTCCAGCACCCAACCCCTCAAAGGCAGCGAAGCACCCTTCAGCTGGTCACAGCAGGCAGCCGGCAGTAGGCAGTGGGTCAGAGCAGTCAGCTTACGAAGGATCACAGCAGGCGGCAGGATAAGGTAGATCAAAGTCCCATCTAGGCTCGACTAGCCAGGCCTGGCCAGGGGACGGCGTTCCTTAGGATCCACATCAAAGAGCGAGGCGAGGCGGATAGGGAGAGGAGAGAGCAGCCGGAGGAGGAGCGCGGCACACCTACGTCATACCTCTTACAGTTAATTATTGAATATCTTGGAGGGAAGAAATGTCACTAACTGCCTAGCTACAACAGTGGCGTCCTATCACAGTACCGTGCTAGAATTCAGTGAGCTCTTTAGAATGACCTATTCTTTCACAAATGTGTGTAAAGGCAGACTGCAAGGCTAGGTGTGCAGTGACCAGGACCCCGCTGCTACTATTAGTTTTTTCCAAAAAACATTGCTAATAATATTTATGCACAATGGCACTTTTCATATTTTCTAATGTGTGGTTGGTTATAACTCTAACCCATTGGGGCTTGGCTCCTTCCTGTAAGTTGTGAGTAGATATCGAAAAGAGAGGATGAATACCTGCAGACAAAAATTGGGGCCCGAGAGAGGGAAAAATTCCAAATGGGGTGGAATTGGAAAAAAACGCAATTCTGCCACAGTTTTATGTTACTTTCATTCTCCAGGTCATTATGATTACCCCAATACCACAATTTTAACGTTTTTCTTGCGTTTTAATACTGAAAAAAAAAAAATTATTTTCATTGTCATATTCTGACCCTTATAGCTTTTATGTAGTTATGTTTATGGAGCTGTATGAGCTCGATCAGTTCTTTTCCGTTATACCATTTTGAAATGTGTGACTTTTTGATCACTTTTTATAAAAATTCTTTGGGGGAGGTGAAGTGACAAGAAATGACGAATTTCCTTTTTTTTTCCCCCATTATGCCATGGCTCATACGGGATAAATATTGCTATATTTAAATACTACACGCAACGATGCCCATGATGTGTTTTTTTTTATTTATTTTTTTCTGTATTTTTATTTTGGGAAAAGGGGGGTGATTTGAACTTTGACTTTTTTTTATTTTTATTTATTTATATTTTTAAGCTTTTTTTGTACTTTTTTAAGCTTTTTTTTTTTTTTTCAGTCACCCTGGGTAACTATAACTGGCAATCATTAGATTGCCCATTGTTTTCTGTAATTGCTATATAGCCATCATAGAACACACAATTTACTATATAATAATAGTGCTGCCACCTGCTGGCCTGTATTGGTATATTTCAGTATTAGCTATCGGAGCCTTCTTGAGGCTCTCGGCTAATGCTATCATATAACAGGTTCCCAAATCTCAGCCAAGGAACGTTGTTACAGGCGTGGGAGCGTGCAGCTCCTGCGTCCGTACCGCATCTGATGTATGTGATCAGTCTTAGCTAACTTTAAAGTGGTGACTTCTGCTGTACATGTACGGCGGAGGTTTCCAAGTGGTTAAGCAGCTACAGTGGAGGGTGCAAGACAGACACACTGAAGGTAACACTTGTGATTTGGCTACTGGACTTCACAGCTATTTGAATGGGTTTAACCCCTTCCGACATCATGTACAGCGGATGTTGGGTCTTTAAAAATGGCGCCCCAGCGTGCCTGCTGTTTCACACAGTGGTAATGCCTATAGTGGACAATGTGACCACAGCATCTGAGAGGCTGAGAACCTGGAAGCGCCCGCTTTGCGGGCAGGAAAGACTCCCCCTGATGGAGATCGGGGAAGGTGTTCCTTGCAAGTAATAAGCCAGAGCCTATACTAGGCTTCTAGGCTTGTTTTTTATATATTACAATTCAGGTGGCAGCACTAAATTGTAATATAGTGATATATATATGTATATATATATATAGGGTAATAGAGACATTTCCATTACTCTATACAAATTGCAATCTAATTATTGCATGTTGGGATCCACTTGATCTAAAAAAAGTGAAAAAAAGTCTTAAAAAATATAGAAGTCAAAAAATTCAAATCACCCGTTTCCTCAAAATAAAAATACATAATTATTATTTTTTAAATCAACATTATGGGCATCGCCACATCAGAAAAAACCCATACTATTAAAATATAAAGAAAAAGTAACCCATACAGTGAATAGTGTAATGGAAAAAAAAATTGCCTATTCGCATTTTTTTCATCACTTTACCTCCCAAAAATTTGAATAAACAGCTGGAAGAAGTGGGAAGCTGGAAAGAAAAAAAATACTGTTTTAGGGGTTTTGTTTTTACAGCATTCACTTATGTGAGTGAATGCTGTAAAAACAAAACCCCTAAAACAGTATTTTTTTTCTTTCCAGCTTCCCACTACATTCTATGCAATATTAAATGGTGCCATTAGAAAGTACAATTTGTTCTGCAAAAAACACGTGAATGGAAAAATAAAAAAGGTTATGGCTCAGTGAAGGCAGGGAGCGAAAAATGAAAACGCAAGAATGGAAAAAAGCTACGTCAGAAAGGTCTCAGGTCCCTAGTGATACAAGAGACAGACAGATTACATGTTTGTTAAAAGTCCATATCCTGCAGTGGGCACTGTCGAAACATAGGGGGTCATCTGTTAAGACTTGCGTTTTAATAAAGCACTAACCATTGCGCCGCAACCTGCGCCTAATATAGGCCTATTTCAGGTTAATAAATGACCCCCATATTTTAGGAGAATATTGCACCAACAGGCTGGAATAGTGTGAAGCATAGCAGTGCCCTGCTTCTTTATATGCAGCTTTCGAGGCACATCTTTCACTGCGCACACTCCCTAGGAAGCGTTAGGAGTCTACGGAAATAATAAATGCGGGATAAACAGGCATCTTTAGGTCTGCGTTTTTTGTACACCAATGTACTTTTCCTTCACTTAGCATGTCAATATTTTGTGCAGATTTCACCCTATTTAACCAAAGGTTGGATCTGCAGCAAAACCACATCAAATCCGCAAGTAATACATATGGATTTTGTTGCATATTTGGTGCGAAAAGCGGAGAAATGTGCATGGAAATCTGTACGGATTTCAGTTAGTAAAAATGCACCCCCGTGCAAGTGGCTATAGGGTGATCTGCAACATCAAGACTTCCCCCATGTTATCCTATGGGTCTGAAAATTGTCCATCCCTGCATTGTGTTCTGCTGCAAAATTTACATTCCACAGCGTAAATAACGTGTTGCGGATTTTCTATATGAGAATCTCTTCATTCAATTCAATGGCAAACTGATTCTGCAATGAAAAATGCTGCAACCATCAATGAAAAATGAATTGCATCTGGCACAATATAAACACAATATAATTTAGAACATGCTGCAATTGTTCCTGAATGCAGAGATGATCAGTAATAAATGGGGCTCATGTGAAATGAATGGGCCAGGATTCAGTGCGGATGCTGTCTGTTCACAACACATCGCATCCGCACGGAAAACTCGCTTATGTGAAAGAGGTTTATAGGTTGCCTATACCTAATGTGGTCCGTCATCGGCATCACCCTAATTATTAGGCCATAGCTTTACGTTCCCAGCTTTACCCGTACATGCTTGTTTCACGGGCCCGGGAATTACAGGTGCAGCTCGGCAATCAGCAGTGATCTGCATGTGGATTAGGACCAAACCATGTATGGGCAACCTTCTGGCCAAAGTGGAGTGACAGGCTAGAGCTGGTTCAGAGCTTTGGCCTAGCTACTAGCAGTTATGATGTGCCATCAATGTCCAATAGAATGAGGCCCCCTAAGTGAACGAGGGTGCACCTCGCAAGCATGGCCACCCTCCATTCACTTCCATGGGAGTGCCGAAATTAGCTGACCCACGGCTCGGCTATTTCTGCAACTCCATAGAGGTGAATGGAGAGGTGGCTCGCTTGTGCTGTGCACTCTATTCACTTCCATGGGAGTTCCGGAAATAGCCAAATGCGTTCACTCGGCTCTTTTCAAAACTCCCATAGAAATGAATGGATAGCACGCTGCATGTCTTTTTTAGTTTTTTTTCCGTCAGCATTGCATCTATTTATTACGTTCACGAAGATAAATTGAAGAATGACATGCAGCATCTCCTAGCAATCATCAGTGAAAAACAGACTACATCCAGATGCCATTCACATGCTGTCCGTTTTTTTTCACTGAACCATTGCCTTGAATAGACCAGTCCTGTGTGAAAAATTGATGAAGATGGAACATGCTGCTATTTTTTCCTGAATGGACAGATGGTCAGTGAAAACACAATGCTCACGTACATATACCCATTGAAATAAAGGGGTCAGGTTCATTTACGAATTCTATCCATTCACAAAACGGATTGCATCCGGACAGAAAACTCATGTGAAATAGGTCTAACAGGTTTCTACTCTGTTTCACTTCACATACAGTTGAAGTATGAGGCTGGAGCTACATGGCGACATGGGAGTGGTAGTGGCTCTGTCTGTAACGGTCAATCACAGTGGCAATCCTCAGACCAATGCTCCATAGGGCCAGGGCTGTGTTAGCAGGGCGCACCCTCTCTTTCCTTGGGGCATACCCTGATGTTGGGGCTCCTGCCTGATGGTAGTTGGGATGCCCTCGGCGTTATGGTTTGATGCAGGTGCAAAGGAGGAGGTCAAGGTGCAGTGACCGGCGAATGGTCCTGGAGGCAGTAACCAGACCAGTTGTAGATAGCAAATATCTCTGTTTCCAAATAATGCACAGTGGAAATCCTCCCAGATGGGAATTAAAGTATACTACTCTTTCCTTTCCATCTTCTCAGTGTCTCTCTCTCTCTCTGCAGAATCTATGGCTGGCAATATAAAGATACGTTTGGTCAGACCATGTCCAAATGTGAAGGGTCTATCACCAATGTCACCCTCACTACGAGCACAGGAACCAGGCAGGTGGCAGATTTTACAGAACTTTACTTCAATGATGAAATATATATCTTTGGGTTGTACAATGACACGCTATCAGTCTGTGCACATCTCCACAAACTGCCCTCAGTTTCCAACTGTCACCTTTCAGTGGTAACAGTCTAAATCGCTCTCCTGTAGCTGTGTTGTCTTTAACCATGGTCTCAGTCTTTTTATCTCTCTCTCTCTCTCTGTAGAAGCTGCACTCCTTGTCTCAGGCATCTCTCCGCAATCTCACCATACTCTCCTCTCATACCTCTCCATAACCATTCCTCGCGTCCCTACTCCTTGTCACCAGCAAAACTTCATCCCCTCCTTTCTAGCCATTTCTGCAATGGCACAGGCTGTCTGAGCATGCTCGGTATACTCAGTCACATATAGTAATAGATTCACTGCACAGATAGACACATAACTGAGAACCACCCTCAGTTACATATCAAACATAGTAAACAGTGGAATACATGTTATACAAATAATAGGAGAGGCTGAAATAAATATATATGTCTTACAATAATACGTAGTATACTACAGACATGTCTATCCTTTTTACACTTGTCCATTACAGTCCTCTACAATGTTGCAGTCATATTGGGAGTCCTAGTAGAGTGCATCTAACACGTTGCACGGGATTCTTGTTTGACTTTAATGGGAAAGTAACAGGCCCAGTTACGTTTTCCACTTTTGGACCTGTGGGGTTTCGCTCTGGTATATAGGGTAAGCGGACGCAGTACAGAGGCAAAATACAAGTTCTTAACTCAAACTTCAGTGTTTATTGACACTTGCGGCAGTTGCACAAAACAACACGTCACTTTGCAGTCTTTGGTGTTAATTCACACACAATGGAAAGTTCATATTGCACAAGTCACTTTGTTGGCAGTTCTGCCTCCAGTAGTTCACAGCAGGCTTTAGGGGGCCTGTTCCCCCTACACATGGGTCTCAGCCCTCCAGTCCTGCACAAAACCTCAGATCCCAACACAGAGACTCAGCTGCTGAGCCCAGCTGCCTATTTAAGGACAGCCCGGTGTTTCCAAAACTTAAACGCCGGTCCGGTATTTGACCTCACCTGGCTGGAAACCAGCCCAGCTGCACATGTTGGGAGGAGAATACCTGCCTTCCCAGACAAAACCCCTCGCTATGTCACATACCCCCCTCCTTTGTTCAACCCTGAGGGGGTGAACACACGGCAGACAGTGTACCCGGGACAGGGCATCCGCGTTTCCCTGTAACCGGCCTGCCCTGTGTTCCACCGAAAACATAAAGTTTTGTAAGGACAGAAACCATCGGGTGACCCAGGCATTTCTGTAACGCTCCAACGGGTGTGGACTCGCTGTGCCACTTACCTGTTTGGCTTTCGGCCAAACTTGGGAGTGGAATCTAAGTGTTCCCCTGGTCTTCACCCTTTATCCCGCTCCAGGATGCAGAAGCTGGTCTTAGCTGCAGGGGAGACACCAGGTCGCTACCGCAAGAATGGTCCCGGCTAAGTGGCAGCTAGCCGAGCAGGCCAGAACGCCCCGGTGCAAGCACAGGGAATACAGGCAGGTGAAGCGAGCTGTCGCTGGATGGGAGAAGCGCAGCAGCAGAGTCAGATGAAGCAGAGCTGAGTTGGTGATTAAGCAGATCTGGAGCTGTTAGAACAGCAGAGCTGAATAGCTCAGGTGCAGCAGGTGTAACAAGCTGAACAGCAGACAGTGGCGTGGTCGACAATCCGAATCATACACTTTAGAGCAGCGAGGTACAGGAGGATCAGGCAGAGACGAGGTCAGCATACAGGCTAAGGTCGGAAGCAGGATAACAACACAGGAACAATGAGCTGGAACCTTCGCTGTAGAAAACTACAATATTGCTCAAGCATCACAGGAAGGGGGAAGCACCCTTATAAAGGTGGTGCCTGGCCGGGATTGGAGAGAAGGCGGAATCAGGGGCGTGCATGAACCCTTAAAGAAACAGGACGCGTGCGGCTCCTACAAGGTGCAACTGAAGTTGTCGCGCCTGCGACAGTGCAGGAAAGCAGGTCTGGAGCCTGCAGCGGAGAGGAGGAGCCTTGTGTGCAGTTCGACTGAGGTACATAGCAGGATGCGCTGCACGCTGGCGGCTGCCAACTGTCATTGTTACAATTTCTGTCCTTGGCCTGGCTCATCCATTTGAGAAGGGAGTGGTCAGTCACCAGGCGGAACTTTCTCCCCAACCAATAATAATGGAGAGACTCGAGTGCCCATTTGATGGCCAGGCACTCTCTCTCTACTATACTATACCTGGTCTCGGCTGGGGTGAGCTTACGGTTGAGGAACAGTGATGGACGAACATCGGCCGGGACGATTCGCGAACGCATTCAAATGTTCTCGAACTGCAAGTTTGCGGCAGGCCCCGTTCATTTTAATGGCAGGCGAACCTGAAAAACCTTCAGGTCATATTTGCAGCCACCAAATACTTACTAGAAGTGCACAAATAGTCCCACAACATGGACAGTGACATACCAGAGGGGGATCATTGGCAAAAATTCCCACAAAAATATGCTTTTTAATCAGAGGCCATTTTTATGCATCTTAAAAGGAAACTGTCAAAAATGTGCCCTGCTGGAGCCTAGGAAAAAATTATTTTAGGCCACGGGAGTACGGGCCTTAAAAATTAGGCATTCACCTGACATAAAAGAAATTCTGATCATGTGGCTCGAGGTCAATGAATAAAAATTTTACTGCAGGCCAGTAGACTTCAGGCCCCAAACATTAGGCATTCACCGGACAGAAAAGAACAAGTAACTATGTAGCTGGAGGTAGATTACACGGTCATTGGATATCAATTTTACTGCAGGCCAGTGGTCTACAGGCCCCAAAAATTATGAATTCACCGGACAGAAAAGAACAAGTAATTATGTGGCTGGAGGTAGATTACACGATCATTGGATATCAATTTTACTGCAGGCCAGTGGACTACAGGCCCCCAAAATTATGCATTCACTGTACATAAAAGATCAAGTGATTATGTGGCTGGAGGTATATTAGACGGTCAATGGATATAAATTTTACTGCAGGCCAGTGGACTACAGGCCCCAAAAATTATTCATTCACCATACAGAAAAGAACAATTGATAATGTGGCTGAAAGTACATTAGGCGGTCACCTTATAACAATTTTACTGTTGGCTAGTTAGATTACAGGACCCAAAAATTATGCATTCACCAAACATAAATGATCAAGTGATTATGTGGCCGGAGGTATATTAGACGGTCAATAGATATCAATTTTACTGGAGGCCAGTAGACTACAAGCCCCAATAATTATTCATTCACCGTACAGAAAAGAACAATTGATAATGTGGCTAGAGGTACATTAGGCGGTCATTGGATATAAATTTTACTGCAGGCCAGTACAAATACATGTCAAATACATATGTTTAAAAGAACAAAAAATATAAAATTAGATTAAAAACATGGCTAATGAAATCCCCCCTCTTCAACACCTGTGGTCGTCACAGGTGTTGAATTCCTCCGAGGTCCCAAACATTAGGCATTCACTGGACAGAAAAGGCCTTTTATACCGCTGCATTTACATAAGACAGGGACCATTATTTGTTCTGGGTCGTGGCGGATATTTGTGGGCTGTCATGAGGAAATTCAATTAAACGTGGTCGCCACAGGTGTTGAATTCCTCCATGATCCATGCCTCTATAATATTTAGAAATGTGAGGTAGTCCACACTGTTGTGAGCTAGGCCGAGTGCGCTTATCAGTCACGATCCCCCTGCTGCACTGAGCGTCCTTTCGGACAGGACACTTGACGAGGGGCATGCCAAGAGTTCCATGGCAAATTTTGCCAGCTCTGGCCACAAGTCAAGCCTGCACACCCAGTAGTCCAGGGGTTCCTTGCTTCTCAGAGCGTCCACATCGGCCGTTAACCCGACATAGTCAGACACCTGTCGGTCTAGGCGTTTCACTGAGGCTGGATCCGGAGGGCAGCTGTCGATGGATTGGCTGCAAGAATGATCTCATATCCGAAGTGACCAACACATCTTCAAACCACCCTCTTCTTGCATGCGCTGTAGAATTTGTACTCGCAACAGTTTCTCTATGGGTGGAAATTCCTCTGCCAGCACCCGCAACAGCAGAATGCAGCATCTCTCGAAACAAGGCCTGGAAATGCTGCATTCTGACAGCCCTCTGTGATGCTGGTAACATGTCCGCCATTTTGTGTTTGTACTGCGGGTCTAAGTACGTTGCCACCCAGTACTGGTCCTTGCCCTTTATGCTTTTTATACGGGTGTCCCTCTTCTTGCGGCAGTTGCACAAAACAACACAACACGTCACTTTGCAGTCTTTGGTGGTAATTCACACACAATAGAAAGTTCATATTGCACAAGTCACCTTGTTGGCAGTTCTGCCTCCAGTAGTCCACAGCAGGCTTTAGTGGGCCTGTTCCCCCTCCAGTACAGCACAAAACCTCAGATCCCAACACAGAGACTCAGCTGCTGAGCCCAGCTGCCTATTTAAGGACAGCCAGGTGCTTCCAAAACCCGGACCGGCACTTAAACTCCGGTCCAGTATTTGACCTCACCTGGCTGGAAACCAGCCGCACATGTTGGGAGGAAAATGCCTTCCCAGACAAAACCCCTTGCTGTGTCACAGACCTTACAGTTCATCAACAATGTTCAATTTCACAGACCCTGTTTTTTTATATAGCAATATAGCTGATCAGAGTGACTCTTTACAATTGCACTTTAGTGCAGAAACACATTGTTAGTATCATGTTGTCACAGGTAATGGGGAGGGGAAAACACCAGATAACACAGAAGGAAATAGACCGGAGTCTAGGCCTCAAAGCTAAGGGAGAGGGATGGTGACCTCCTAGGAATCCCTAGACCTCTCCCTGACTACTGCCAATATGAGTAGACCCTGAAGGTGGAAATACTCATACACCGGAATCTTAGCCCTGGAGACCCTGGAAATCCCTAGGAGTGGTGGCAGGTAATGAGACTACTGGTTCCTTCCCAGATGAAGGAACCAGTGTCTCCCTGAGGCCTAGAAAACAACAAACACAAGCGAACAACAAAATGCACTTAGCTTAAAGAAGAATGGAAGAGCAGGAGATCCAAAGGAACAACACACCAGCTCAACCAACTCTAGCAGGAAATATCAACCGCATGGTAAGCAGTGTGAGTCAGAACTAAATAGAGCCTCAGTAATGACCACAAGCTGCACATGACAAGAGAAAACAGAGAGACTGTCAGATACCCTCACGCCAGTCTCTCAGATCTTCTCACCTCTGTCATGGGAGGGACGTGACACATGTCTCTTAATGAGGCCATAACTTTTGTATATATTGAACCACTACACAGTTCTTGAAAGCTTTATTGTTGGCACATTCCTCTCAGACACTGGAGCTGCCCTTGGCTTGGCAGTAGTTGCTCTCACAATATAAGTGGTCTGTGTTCTTGTACCCACCATGTTCTGGACAGTGGTAAATATGGAAGATCCACCTTTCATATTCTTTGAGCTGTCTTGCAAAATAGATCCCAGACATTTCCCAACAAAAAATACTGGCCAACTTTACACAGGTTAAAAAGGGTGTGTGGCTTAACATGGGGTGTTATTTGATCATATTTAAAGTTTTGCTTCTTTTCAGTAAAATCAAATGTTTCACTGTTGGGGACACCCTGTGTATTTAAGGGTATTTAGCCTCTGTTTTTTAAGTGTTTCTGCTGGGATTTGACAACTATCTACATTAAAGGCAAGAGCCTTGACCACTAAGCTATATAGCTCAATGTTATAGTGCTGCAGCTATATTATGTCTAAACACCTCAGTGGTAGTTTCCCATGTATTCATATATAGCAGAAGTATCATTTTGTTCTTAGCCGCTTTCAGGTAGCCATGTTGTCTCTATCCCTGGTCTCAGTCTTCTCATCTCTCTAGAAGCTGCTCTCCTTGATGACTCTCCTCTCAGGGAACTCTTCACAATCTTTCCAGACTCTCCACTCATAAATCTCCATAATAGTCTCTCATAGCTCTACTACTTGTCACCAGCAAATCTCTGCCCCCTCCTTTCTATCTCTAGCTTTCTACAATGTCTATAAGTCCAGCAGGGCCATCAGACGTAATGGATGCATGGGTTTACAATGACTGTGTTGGTTTATTCCCTCCCCTTTTTTGTGGTTAATGGTTTTAGCTGTAAGTTCATTCCGAGGTCAGTGAATCTATTTGGTCTGGTCTAAACTGGCAAACAGCAACTCCCTGGGATTGGTGGACAGCATTTCGGGAGGAGTATATATTTAGATCCGTGCTTCAGGGCAGCCTAAGTCCAGTTGAAGAGAAGATCCGGAGCAACTCCCGCCCCTCCTTCCCTTATTGTCATGGTATAACTAGCGGCATGGTCGCCTACTTAAGGTGGGCCGACTAGGTCTGTTAAGATTATTTATTGTATGGTATTAGTAGGCTTGAGTTAGGTAAAACTAAGTCCATGGTTTTATTCTGGTAAAGTTTTTAATTACTTATTACATTTATTCAATGTTTATTTATTGGTAACCCTTAATAAATTCCTTTAGTTATCCAATCTATCTTGTGTTGGTGTGTTTATTTCATTTATGTTTGTGTTTGGTATCTGTGATCTCATGACACAGTCTGAGCATGCTCAGTAAACTCAGTCACATATAGTAATATATTTATTCTACAGATAGATGCATAACCCAAAACCAACCTGTCACGCTCGTGTCAATAATATAGAAACATACATAGAATGTGTCGGCAGATAAGAACTTTTTGGCCCATCTAGTCTGCCCAATATACTGAGTACTATGGATAGCCCCTAGCCTTATGCCTATCCCATGCATGCTTAAACTCCTTCACAGTATTTGCAGCTACCATTTCTGCAGGAAGGCTATTCCATGCATCCACTACTCTCTCAGTAAAGTAATACTTCCTTATATTACTTTTAAACCTTTACCCCTCTAATTTAAAACTATGTCCTCTTGTAGCAGTTTTTCTTCTTTTAAATATTCTCTCCTCTTTTACCTTGTTGATTCCCTTTTTGTATTTAAAAGTTTCTATCATATCCCCTCTGTCTCGTCTTTCTTCCAAGCTATACATGTTAAGGTTCTTTAATCTTTCCTGGTAAGTTTTATCCTGCAATCCATGTACTAGTTTAGTAGCTCTTCTCTGAACTCTCTCCAAAGTATCAATCAAGTGTCTGGGAGGAAAACACCACACCGAGCATAGGAGGGAAAGGGGATACCGGAATAAGGCCTGGACACTAGGGAAGGAAGATGTACACCTCATAGAGAAAACCCTAACTCCAGTCCTGACAGACTACCAGTATGAACAGGCCCCCTAGAATCCCATGTCACCCTATAGGACCCTGGAACTAATGTCAGGACTGGGTCTACCGGTTCCTCCATAGGGAAGGACGAACAGGAATCTCCCTCAGGCCTAATGACAAACAGGGAAAGGCAACACACACATATATATATAAACAAAATACAAATGGTAAAGGAAACACTTACCTTCAATGAAGCTTTGGTAGCACCAGGAACTCAGCCGAGATCCACACACCAGCTATTCACAACTCAAACAGAAGCTATAAACCGCATAGCATAGTGGGAGAAACAACAATAAATAGAGAAGGTTAAATGACCATAATAGCCACACCTGAGAAAAGAAGGTGTGGCAAGCACCAGAAACAACACAGACGTCATTTGATCCAAAAGGAAAACATGTCTGATCAAACCACGGTTGCCAGTCTCACAGATCTCCTGCCACCTGTCGCGGGAACGTCCTTATGTCTCCGTACGTCCGTGACACAACCTCAGTTACATATGAAACATAGTAAACAGTGGAATACAGATTATGCAAATATTAGGATAGGCAGCAATATATACTACAGCAAATGAGAAAATCTCCAGACACTGGTAAAAATGACTTTGGATCTTTAACTCTTTCACTTGAAAAAAAATCCACAGCACATGTAAGTATCTGACACGTTTCGGATGTTAGAACTCCCTTAGTCATAGTACTAACATTTGAAACGTGTCAGCTGATACATGTGCATGAAGGCTAGAGATTTTCTTAATTGCTGTGCTTCGGCGTCCTAGCGCCTGCTTTGCTCTGGGTCTCTGTGAGGAGCTTGCTGTAACCTGTCTTGGTAATATATACCACAGCCATTTTTACCCCTTATAAGCTAGGGGTGACTCTAAGTGTAGGTGTAGTTTACCCCGTCTCATCTATACGAAAGCTATACTGGGTACATTACAAGGCATGAACATATAAAATAGCATTAACTCTTTGCTGCAATTGGACGTAGCTGTACATCCAAATTGCATGTTACTTGCAGCTATGTCCGAACTCCTAACCGGGGCTGTGTGACACTATAAAGTGTCACAGGCCAGGAATCTCCGCTAACCAATCGTAGCATAGACAGTGTTAAAATGCCGGTTTCAGGCTCTGATCTCCACTCTGGAGATCAGAGCCTGAAATCAAGCATGGCACTCAATGTCCACTGTGCCCTTGATGCCATGCCCTTGTAGCCTGCCCTACACGCCCCCTGCAGCCTGCCCCACATGCCCCCATGCAGCCTTCTGAAGTATTGTATGTGATGGTGGCGGCTCAGAAACTGAGCCGCCGCCATCAGCAGCAAGTGTCAGCTGTAACATACAGCTGATGCTGTTCTGAAATGACTGAGATCCTGGTTGTTTAAGCCCTTAGATGGCGCTGTGAGTAGCCACCCACGGCATCCATAGGGTTAACAGAGGGAGGTGGCTCCCTCTCTTCCCCATCGGGCCACTGTGCTGTGATGGCAGTGACCCAATGGTTACATATTTTACTGCAAAAAAAAGCTTCCTCATAGTTCAGTCAACAAAAAAATGTATGGCCCTTAAATAGATTACAGCAAATTCCATGTTAGCAAATCTAGGAATGGCTCCTTCCTTTCTGACTACAGCAGTTTGCAACCACATATGAGGTGTTGCCATATTCAGGAAAAAATGCATAAAAAGTTGTGGGGTGCATGTTTCATTTTCACAAGGGGTAACAGGAGGTTACCCCTTGTGAAAATGAAACATTTGGTGCAAAATCAACATTTTATTGTAAAAAATATAATTTTTTACCACCAAGTGTTTCTAAATTCTTTAAAATGCTTGCAGAGTCATATCTCCCACTGCACTCTTCAATAAATTCTTTGAGATTATATTTTCCAAAATGGGGTCACTTTTTTGGGAGTTTCCAATATTGAGGTATCTCAGGGTCTCTTCAAATGCAACATGATGCCCAAATGTCCAAAGATTATTCCAGCAAAACCTGGCCTCCAAAAACAGTATTGTGCATCTTCCCTTCTGCGCCCTGCCTTGTACCCATACAGCAGCTTAGGACCACATATGGGGTGTTTCTGTAAACTGCAGAATCAGGGTAATCAATATTGAGGTTTGCTTTTCTGTTAACCCTTGCTGTGCTGCAGAAAAAAAGGATTAAAATAGAAAATCTGCACAACAAAATTACATTTTAAAATTTCACCTCCATTTTCCTTTAATTCCTGTGGAAGACCTAAAGGGTTAGCAAAGTTTCAAAAATCAATTTTGAATAATTTGAGGGGTGAAGTTTCAAAAATGACTTCATAACTGAATCGGTCCTTTTTTGTTTTTGAAAACTTTCTTAAAAATTAAAAAAAAAAAATTAAAAATTCTAAGCTTTCTAACATCCTGAAAAAATTATATTATTTTTACAAAATGATGCCAACATAAAGTAGATATATGGCGAATGTAAAGTAATGACTATTTTATAAGGTATAACTCTCCATCTTGAAAGAAGAGAAATTGAAATAGCTAAAATGGCAAATTTTTATGAAATTTTCTGCAATTTTTTTTTATAAATAAAGGTGAAACATATCAACTCAAATTTTTTGCTTACATCAAGTACAATGTGTCACGAAAAAAACATTTCAGAATGGCTTAGATAAGCAAAAGCATTCCATAGTGACACATGTCAGATTTGAAAAATAGTCCAAAATTGTCGGCAAAGGGTTAAATAACATTGTATAATATATAACAAGAGAAGTTTGCAAGTACCCTGTTCTGGAGTGCTGCACACAACCACAAATATTTCTGAAGCTTGCTGTCACACGACAATTTTGGAGCTGTAATTTAGCAGTAAAAACACTGCCAAGTAGCCAAGTCCCAGGCGACTTTCATTGTGGTCTATGATGACAAAGTAATTCTCCTCAATCAACCACAAATCTAACAGGTGGTCACATCGCAATCCCATTGGAGATCTTTAAATGTGAGGTCGCGATACCATATCACAACACCTGTCACGGTGTAGCCCCATATTTTACTTTGTCTTGTTATGGCATGGTGGAGTTATGTCTACATTGTTGTGTACATTTGCATACCTGGAGTTGGAAAATATGTCCATATCTTATCAGGTTTTTCTGAACCTTCTAATAAGTACTGCTACAAACAGATAAGAATTCAGCAATTGTGGACTGAAGAGCTGGTAACCAGAAAGTCTTCCTGTCAGTCACCTTATGTAACATTCAGTCCAAACAGGGCATGCAAATGGTCAGGTTACTACAAACAGACTCTTTGTTGGCTACAGTCTATTAGCCTAATCCTGATTTGTGCAGAATGTTTTTATGAAGAAACAAGTATTTCCTGTCCACACAAGCAAACGAAAGTTCAGCTTTTTAGATGCCATGGAACATGAGACATCCTCTGGAAGGAGCCCTCTGTCTCTCTCATTCTCTGGCAGTGGTTTTCTGGCTTTGTATCAGATTGGAGCAGTCAAAGCCCTCCTTGACCTGGCCCCAGAAATATTGAAGTCCGCACCACAGGTGTATGGAGCGTCCGCAGGGTCTCTTGTTGCAGCTGCTGTGGTCTTCAATGTCGATCTAGGTAAGAACTGCATGCGGTTTATTACTTTACACTATTGACACTTTGATAAATGTTACATAACACTAGGTTATTGGACTTCATTCTGAAAAATTAACCCTATTCTTCTAGCTGTTTACATACTTGTTAATGTGAGGGGCACAGAGAACATGCTGTATATACATGGCTTTATGTGTAAAACATGTTTCTGGAATGTTTTCAACATGGTGCACATGGTAGTATATAAAGTTCCAAATTTATAGCACTGTTGGGTAATGCGGTAAAAATAAGTAATTGTTGTGATGCAAATGCAAAAGCGCCTGTACAAAAAATTGTTGCCACTGTTGTAGAACGTTTGCAGAATTCCCCAAAAGTTTGGAGCACTTAGGGTATGTTCACCTACACTGAGTTTTTTCAGCATGGATTTCGATGTGGATTCCATGGCCAAAAGCTGCCAAGAAAACTCTTTTGATTTCACTGGGAAATCCGTCTAGTAATTTACATGGTGCTGTTTTTTTCAGCTTGTGGTTTTAAAAATTACTGCGTCGAAAAAAGAATTCATATTTTCACTTTTTTGCTGTCAGTGTTATCCAATACATTCCATAACTGTAAGGGTTACATAGCATCATAAATCAATATTTATGAGTATTTTTGTGCATTTTTACGTGATTTTTGTTGCAGATTTTCTGTTTATGTTAACAACCCACTTGAATCCTATGTGGAAAACCATCCTACAGAAAGTGTATCACCGAAACAATTGACATGCTGCAGATTCAAAAAAATATTTAAAAATTAAAAAAGGTCACTTTCTGACCAGTGATTTATACGCTGGTTTTAATACCCCTGCGTTGGCAGTGAATGTGCCTAATTTATGCATGTACCGGCGGCATACAAGCTTAGGCTACTTTCACACTAGCGTTCGGAGCGGGTCCGTCTGATGTTTCATCAGACGGATCCGCTCCTATAATGCAGACGTTTGCATCCGTTCAGAACGGATCCGTCTGCATAATAACTTAGAAAAATTTCTAAGTCTGAAAGTAGCCTGAGCGGATCCGTTCAGACTTTACATTGAAAGTCAATGGGGAACGGATCCGCTTGAAGATTGAGCCATATGGTGTCATCTTCAAACGGATCTGTCCCCATTGACTTCCATTATAAGTCTGGACGGATCCGCTCGCCTCCGCACGGCCAGGCGGACACCCGAACGCTGCAAGCAGCGTTCAGGTGTCCGCTCGCTGAGCGGAGGCTGAACGCTGGCAGACTAATGCATTCTCAGCGGATCCGCCTCCACTGAGAATGCATTAGGGCTGGACGGCTGCGTTCGGGGCCGCTTGTGAGCCCCTTTAAACGGAGCTCACGAGCGCACATCCGAACGCAGGTGTGAAAGTAGCCTTAAACATATGCAAACTCCCTTGCTGGCATAGATTTAAGCCCGTTTCTATGCCAAAAACTAGTGTACAAAATGATAAATGAAATGGGCCTGCCCTTTATGCGCCCCCCACACCATGCCCCCTTTTCTCACACTGCCGTAAGTGACGTAAGTGGGGAAAAAGCTGCAGATTTTGCCAGAAAACACCTTTGCACCAAAATGTACGCCTAATATACACCAAAAAGTGGCATAGATTGGTTGATAACTGACCCCCAAATTGTGCATGAGATTTGTCAAATCTCATTCACCTTGCTGGTACTGTATTAGGCCTCTTTCACGCAACCGTATGGCTTTTTCAGTGTTTTGCGGTCCGTTTTTCACGGATCCATTGTTCCGTTTTTTGTTTCCGCTTCTTTTCCGTTTTTCCGTTCTGTTTTTCCGTATGGCATATACAGTATACAGTAATTACATAGAAAAAATTGGGCTGGGCATAAAATTTTCAATAGATGGTTCTGCAAAAACGGAACAGATACGGAAGACATACAGATGCATTTCCGTATGTGTTCCGTTTTTTTTGCAGACCCATTGACTTGAATGGAGCCACGGAACGTGATTTGCAGGTAAGACATGGTCTATCTTTTAACGGAAGGAAAATACGGAAACGGAATGCATACAGAGTACATTCAGTTTTTTTTGCGGAACCATTGAAATGAATGGCTCTGTATACTGACCGTATACAGAATGCAAAAAACGGCCCGTAAACGGGGAAAAAAAACGTTGTGTGAAAGAGACCTTATGCTGTGGTTTTTCCATATGAAAATCCCTTAGGGAACGGCCATACATTCAGTATCTTTGATGCAGTTTTTTAAACCAAAACTAGGAGTGAATTAAAAAAGAGCAGAAGCAGTATTTATCCCTAACCCTTTCATTTTTCACCCCTTGCCTTCCTGGAGCCATAACTTTTCTCCGTTCACATAGTGCATCGGGACTTGTTTTTTGAGGGACAAGATGCACTTTCTAATGGGATCATTTAATATAACATAAAATGTAATGAGAAGTTAAAAAAAAAATATCCAAATGGGGTAGAAAAAAAAAAAAAAGATTCTGCCATAGTTTTACGGTTTTGTTTTTACAGCATTCCTTCTGCGGTAAAAATGACTTGTTATTACCTTCATTTTAGGGATCAATGTGATTATAGGGATACTAATATATCATTCAGCAGGCACTCTGTGACACTGCCGAGGGGGGTCCTGTGACCCCCCCCGTATCGGCGACCGCGGCAAACTGCAGGTCAATTCAGACCTGCGGTTTGCTGCGTTTCCGGGTTATTCGGGTCTCTGGTGACCCGATAACCCGGAATAGGATGGTGATCGGTGGTGTGATAATACACCACCAATCACCATCCTTATATCCTGAGAGGTGATGGTGACATCACCTCTCAGGATCGCTTCCAATTGGCTGCACAGGCTGGTGGGGCGGTTGACTTCCCCCAGCTCTGCCTCCTCCTCCACACTGCGTCCTGGAGCGTGGAGAGAGGAGCCTCGTGGAGCCCAGCACCCCTCATCTGTGCCCAGCACCCCCCATCTGAGCCACCACAGTTACCTAGGGACAGGTTTAGGGACAGCTTAGATTAGGCAGGGAGATTAGGGAGAGTTTAGGGGAGGGAAAGTTTTTTTTTTTCAGCATCACCCTGATCGGGTGTCTGGGGTCCACAGCACACTCAGCTGTGTGACCCTAGATTCCCCCAGGGGTGCTGCAGTTTGCCCCCCTGCCCCACCGCCTCCCCACACACATTTTTTGGGGCACAAGCACTTTTAGCACTCTTAGCATCCGGCCACTGTTAGCGCATCGCCCACCCCACCGCTGATCAGCTTCGGACCACTGATCAGCGAGTTAGAATCTTTTTATTTATTTTTTACTTTTTTGGGCTTTTTTTATTTAGTTTTTTTTTTTTTCTGTTAGGTTTAGGGTAAGTACGCAAACACCCGTGCCCCCCCACACACACTAAATAAAGTTTTCCACACACGCGCGCACACACACTCCCCTATGGCCCGCCGGACGTTCTGGGCCGAGGAGGCTGAGCCCCAGTGAGGACGAGGATGACCCCACTTTCCTCTTGTCATTCGCGTCCTCCTCATCATCTAGTGATGATGATGAGCCCCCAAAGCGGCGGAGACGTCGCCAGGTGGAGCAAAGGGACCCCATACCAGGGACCCTGCGGCCCACACTAGTACGAGCAGCTCTGGGGCTCGTACTAGTTTTACGGCCCACCAGATAAGTCCACCTGAGCCCCCTACCGGTGAACTTGCATGTGTACCCCAGAGGATTTTGAGCCCATGATACCTGATTTTGTTGGCCAATCAGGAATCCAGATTTCCACAGTGGGCTTCAGTGAATATGACTATTTTAGTTTTTTTTTCAGTGACCACTTTGTGAATCTGATGGTGGAGAAAATGAACTTGTTCGCCCAACAGTTCATTGCTCAACACCGGGTTCCTTTTTGGCTAGGTCCGGTGGCTGGACTTCGGTCAGTGCAGCCGAGATGAGGATGTTTTGGGACCTCGTGCTGCACATGGGCCTAGTAAAAAAAAAAAACAGTCTCAGGCAGTACTGGAGTGGGGACGTCCTCTACCAGACCCCACTCTACTGTATGGCCATGACACATTCCCGTTTTGAGGCTATCCGGAAATGCCTGCATTATGCAGATAATGCAGCATGTCCCCCCGAGGTGATCCTGCCTATGACCGACTGTACAAAATCAGGCCGGTCATCGATCACTTTGGGGTCAAATTTTTGGAGGCCTATGTACCTGGAAGGGAGGTCGCTGTTAAGGAGTCTCTCATTGCTTTCAAGGGGAGACTCATTTTCCGCCAGTATGTTCCCTCTAAGCGGGCGAGGTATGGCGTGTACAAACTTTGGGAGGGTACCTCAGGGTACACTTACAAGTTTCGTGTGTACGAGATGCAAGATTCCCGTATTGAACCCTCAGAATGTCCTCCCACTCTGGGTGTTAGCGGGAAACTTGTGTGAGACCTTATGCACCCACTGCTAGATAAGGGTTACCACCTGTACGTGGATACGTTTTATACTAGTATTCCCTTGTTCCAGTCCCTCGCCGCCAGATCCACGTCCGCTTGTGGGACCGTGCGGAAAAATCAACGCGGCCTCCCTACCCACCCCCTCCAGGTACCTATCCCCAAGGTTGAGACCCGTGCCCTTACCAGTGGAAACCTGTTGCTGGTCAGATATAAGGACAAGAGGGATGTCCTTGTACTGTCCACAATTCACGGTAACGGCATCACCCCTGTCCCTGTGCGAGGTACCGCGGCAATGGTCCTCAGGCCCGATTGTATCGTCGACTACAATCGGTATATGGGAGGAGTTGATCTCTCTGATCAAGTCCTCAAGCCATATAACGCCATGCGCAAAACCCGGGCATTCTACAAAAAAGTTGCGGTCTACTTGGTACAGGTTGCCTTGTACAACTCTTTTGTGCTGTCCCGGAGCGCTGGCAGCACAGGGAAATTCCTCCAGTTCTATGAGGCAGTCCTCAAGGGCCTGACCGGGGCAGAGCAGGCCGGAGTACCTTGGGAACTGGAGGCGCCCGGATCGTTGATGGCCAACACTTTCCAGGTGTGGTCCCCCATACTGGAAAGAAGGGACGGTCCCAAAAAAAGTGCAGAGTGTGTCACAGGAGGGGGATATGGAAGGACACCACCACTCAGTGTGACACGTGCCCCGATCATCCGGGCTTCTGCATTGACAGTTGCTTCAGGGAGTACCACACTTCCATGGAGTACTAAATTTATAATCCCCTTCCCCAATTTTAATTCTATTTAGCCACTGACAATCGCCCAGAAAATTAAAAAAAAATTAAAAAACTATGGCTCTCATGACCTAACCCCTCAGATGAACACAGTCAAAAAAATTAAATAAAAACGTTGTAAATTTTTTTTACACGTTTTTATTTAATTTTTTTGACTGTACGCAATATGTGAAACTTCACATTTTAGCAGGTCTGCATGTATATATGGAAGCAGAACCCTACCTAAAACCCTGGACTGCAACAGCTACACTATATTAGGATATAACCTACACTGACTATCTCCCACTAACTATATGTATTATATATATAAGCTATCTAACTATCTAATGTAGTGTGGAAAGCACAGAACACAGCAATGACACTGCTGTCTCTCTAAGAACTTTAAAAAACTGTAGAAAATGGCTGCTGGGGAGGTTCTTATATAGTACCTACCGGCAGCTTTCCTATTGGTTGTTAGGGATGTTGCTAAGCTCAGACAAAGACATTGCAGCCTTCTCATTGGCTCACAAGCAAGAAGGGAGGTTACTGATGAAAAAAAAATCTAGAATATTCGAAATTATGAATATATAGCACTATATTCTAAATATTTGCGAATTCTCAAAGTGCCGATATTCGCAATTAATATTCGCGATTCGAATTTTCGTGATCAACACTAGTGCTTTATATAGTAGTTTCAAGAGTTTTGGCAGCATTTTTAATTTGGTTACATTTATAACATGTTTTTAGGGCACTTTTCAAGTCCAATAGAGAAGCCTATAGGAAAAATGGCAAGCAGCATGTTGTGTTTAAAAAAAACATGGAAAAACACCCAAAAAACTACCAGAAACACTGTAATTTTGTAACTGTAATTTTCTCTAAAATTTAAAATAACATTTGGCTGTAGAGTTTTTGATCCCCCCTAAATTTTTTTTTTTAAAAAGCCATTAAAAATAGCAATAATTATCACAGGGAAAAACACAGTGTGCATGAATCCAGCATTATGATTAGTAATGCAGTTAGGGCCTGTTCATACTGCTGTTTATGTTGCTGGAATTTTGGTGCAGACTTCAAATTCCAACAGTGGCCACATGGTGTCTGCCTCCCATTGTTTTCAATAGGAGGCAGTGCTGCAGTTTGCACAGTCAGAGTTTTAAAGTCGCAACTGTGCCAAGAATGGACATGCCCCTTCCAGGTGCAGTACCCAGTCAGATGCTCCTTGAAGCTGCGGTGGGTGTCCGTTAGTGGGTCAGCTTCATCCATGAACAACTGCACCAGAAAAGTGAACAACAGGGTTAATGTCTGCCATGTAAACGTATCCTTAGTGTGGCAGCAAATAGTATATATCGTAATATCTTAAAGGGGATGTCCAGTCCTCAGGATAGGCCATCAGTATCTGGTTGCAGATTACCTGTTGAGAAGTAGTTCTGGCACTGGACCAACACAGCTCGGTCCATTGTGTAAAAGACAGAGCTGGTTACTACAATGCTGTTCCCATTCAAGTGAATGGAAGCAGTTCTGCAGTAACCAGTTCCACACATTATGCAATGGACAGAGCTGTGTAGTTCCAGCATTGGAGATATTGTTTGCCTTCGTTGAGGATATCAATATATTAAAGGACTAGACAACCCCTTTAACCATTGGAGTATACAAAGAATAAAATATACCTTATGTAATATACAGCGTAAGGGCTCATTCAGACGGCCGTATGCTGTCCGCAAAAATACTGAATGCTATCCGTTTTTTTGCGGATCCGCAAAAAAACGGATCTGCAAAAAAACGGATAGCATTCAGTATTTTTGCGGACCCATAGACTTCAATGGGGCCATGTCCTGATTTTCACGGACAAGTATAGGACATGTTTCATTTTTTTTGCGGATCCGCAAAAAAACGGATAGCATTCAGTATTTTTGCGGACAGCATACGGCCGTCTGAATGAGCCCTAATACAAATGTCCCTGCTAGAGTTAACAAAAAATATTTACTTCCTGTTATGCTCATCCTTCCAATTGTCAAACAAATGATCTTCTGCCATTGACCTGTATGTGTAAATGAAGTACGAACTTTAAGTATAACTATAGTATGTTACATAAAAATCATTGAAGCAAAATAGAAGCTTATTTAATAAATGTCAGTAGACACTATTTATTAGAAAAATGCTGGTTATCCTCGCATGGATTCTACAGTTTCATATAGAACTCGGTTTCTACTACACATGTATATGTTGAAATCACCATTGCAGGCTGACCTCACCCACGGTCGGGGATTGTTTGTATACATGCTGCTTAGCATACCTCGATGGAAGGCTGCAACATATCACACCGTATAGGCATAAGTGGGATTCATTGCGAATGGGCTCCCAAGAAAATATGGTATATATGTTTTTTATTGTATACCTCTATATAGAATAGCATAGTCTTCTATGCTATTCCATACCACAGAAAAGGTATATTGGTGTATACTGGCATGCTCGAAGACAAAAAGACACTCCTTTGACCTTCTTCAGGTAAATGGGACCCTACAGACATATTCGGAATCTACACTGGCAGCTTTTCCTGGAGTATATGCCAGATGTAGACTGTGAAGAGTCTAATCTTTAAGAACCAGAGTGCTAGTTCTTGTAGTTGATGTGTTGTCTTGACCACAGTGCCTGGGTATGGTTTTGGTCATTAAAGTTGTTCTTCTTCTTTTGAATGTATTATCTGCAATATTTATTATTTAAAACATATCATGGTAAAATATTTAGAAAATTCAAAAACTGTTCTTGAATATTCTGTGTCTTGGAAGCCTCCAAAACTAGGTACTGTAAGTTTTCAGCATACCGTACATATACTCCTCAACATTGCAAATGCACCACAAAAAAGGAATTATGGAAATTATGGAAATCAAAGGATCAATAGATATGTTAATGATATGCAAATGATTAAAAATGCCAGCAAAATGTTCAAAACATCTAAATTTATTCAGTATTGAGCATAAGCGCCATGTTCAGAAACACACATACTTATACGCCTTGGCATGCTGTCAATGAGGTCGTCTGAGTAATGTTCTGCCATACTGAATGCACTTGGGCACGCAAATCTTTAAGATCTGCTGCTGGCAAGTCCCTTTTGCAATTTCCGACCAATGATGTCCTAAATGTGCCAAATGTGCTTCATTTGAGACAAGACCAGAGATTCTGCAGGCCATGGTAGCATGTTTACGCCACTCATGCTGCTCACAGTAGCAGAAGCAACATATGGCTTGGCATTGTCCTGTTGAAAAACAGTTCCTTGGACAATTTGGAGAAATTGCCTTACCACTTGTCCATGACCAAATCAATGAAATTCCTAGCTGTTAGTCCACTTGAAATGAAGACTAGAGGGCTCCTGCTACAGTACATTATGGCACCCCACAACCTAATACCAGTTTTAGGACCTGTGACATTCCTTTGGGAAGACCTCTTTAGGATGTTCTCCATGTGGTCTCCAGACCATCACTGGCTATCATTACATCTGAGACAAATGCGGAGCTCATAGCTGAAGAGGATAGACCTCTATTTCAGCCTCCATTGCCATCTTGCTGTGCACCATGATAGCCTTTGAGAGCAGTAGCGTGAGGTTAGTGAAATTCCTGTAGCTCGATGTCTGGCTTGTAGCCCAATGTGGTGCAAACTCCTGATACTTTGTGTATTATTTGCCACCCTAGGCTTGGTATGTAACATCCAATTTCACTATACAGAAGAGATCACTTCATACGCAACATTCTTCAAATCAGATGATCCATCTATGCAGAAATTCTCTTCTCTGCCATTCCAGTTCATTGTCGTTCTCCTAACTACGGGGACACAAGACAAGTTGAACAGTCCTGGTATCTTGGCCTAGGCACATAGCCATCTGCCAAAGTGATAAACCTAGGTCTCTCAGTTTAATAATTCTGTCTCTCCGTTTGTGACAGGTGGTGGTCATAACTGGCACGTCGATGAACAGGCATTGCATAATCACCCCACATGACTTGATCTGAGTTTTGAGGTGTTGTGTGGCTAGGAAACTTTGCTTTCAATATGGCTTTTATGCACTTCCCACATGCCATAGATTGGAGCTAGGTTCTAGAATATTTGATCACTTGCAGATTTTAGCAACACCTACTACCTCGATTTGCACAACCTGACGGCTTGTCCTTGGCGTTTTTCAATATTGAGGAATGTAGTTACAGAAGTTAAGAGCAAAGGTCATGGGTACAATATTTATGACACTTTACTTCAGCATTTTGGCTATTCTTGTAGTCAGAGACCAGAATTATGCTATTTTTTTCAATGGAAATTTTTATGAATTGTACAGAATGGTTTTGCATGTTCTATAAGGCTTTCCAATACGTTGGAGAGGTTATGTAGTCTTCACATCACATTAAGGATTTCAGAATCTGCTTAACTTAATTACGGTTGGTCTGTGAATGTTGTCATTTGAGCAAATGACCAATCCATCTCTGTGGTGATCTGTGGCTTAGACAGGGCTATCATTGAGGTACGGATGTGACTGAAAGAATTCAACACAGCAGATCAAATTTTCAACATACATCTACCATTGGTTTGCATCTGTCATGCTTGTTCATAATGGTGCTGAAGGTCAGCCAAAATGGTTTAGATCAGCCTTTTTGGCCATTCAATACAGTTTGGTTTCCAAATGTTGCCAAATGTTAGCTGAATAACTTTTCCATAACGTTTACTTAAAGGGGTTTTCCAGGTGTTTAATACTGATGACCTATCCTGAGGATAGGTCATTAATATATGGTCGGTGGGTCTGACTCTCTGTACCTCCGGCAATCAGTTTTTTCTAGGGTTAGGTGCAGCAGCTCAGTCACATTCAAGTGAAAGGGCTGAGCTGCAATACCAAGCACAGCCGCTATTCAATGGACGGAGTGTCGCAACTCGCAACCTCTTCACTTGAATGGCGGGGGTGTCAGTTGTTGGAACCACACCGATCAGATATTGATGACCTATTATGAGGATAGGTCATATTAAACACCAGTAAACACCTTTGCTGTGTTTACTATAATCTTAGACAAATAGTATTGTAGTTTTTCTGATTATCTTTTGTGATTACAATTCTAACTTTTGCCCCTTTTTTTTATCCTTAAAGATGAGCTACAGAAATTTATCTTACATGCAGCCAATGAAGCTAGGAAAACCATATTTGGCCCATTTTTTCCAACCTTTAATTTGCTAGCAATTTTACGAAAAGCTCTCCTCACTTTTTTGCCTGAAAATGCACATCAACTTGCAACTGGAAGACTCCATGTTGCTCTCACACGTCTGTCAGATGGAAAAAACATACTGGTTTCTGATTACACCTCCAAAGAAGAAGTCGTTCAGGTACAGTATCACTATAATTCATGTAAAACATTTTCTTTCTAGAAATCTTGCTTCCATATGAGAGAACGCCACCAAATGCATAGTATTCTCTTATACTTGGTTTTCTTGCGTTTTACATTCTAGTAAAGTAATACATGTTATAGTTAAAATTTTATTGTTTGTTAAAAGGGGTATTCCAGTAACAACACATTATCCTCCATAATATTCAATTCGCCTCAAAGCCGAATTTTCTCGCGCTTCGTGGTAAATAATAAATTTTTCCTGAAATGGCGGCAAAAAAAGAAAACACTCATATCATCCATTTGCTTGCGGAAAGGCCGTTATGGCTATCTTGATTGAAGAAACCGCGCAAAATCTTGCAAGCAGTGACATCACCACATCAGCGCACTGGCCGGGCACAGTGACTTCTTCAATCAAGATGGTCGTGACAGCCTCTCTGCGAGCAAATGGATCAGGTGAGCATGTATTTTATTTATTTTTTTACTACTGGTTAACCCCTGAAAGGCTTCAATGTTAATGTCAGATAACTCAATCAGCAGTGAACATGGCATCTAAGAGGTTCAATGATGGGTGGCGGCGAGATTGCCGTTCCCCATAATTGCGCCCGCTACATACAATGGAATGCGATTCATGACAAAGTATTTGTAACAAATCGATTTTCTTTGTGAAATTCGATGAAGCAGCTGAATCAATTTTTTTGATAACTCCGCTCATCTCTACTGGTCAGTATCAGTTGATACCAGCCTAAATCATATACCTGACTTTTGGCTCAGACAGGATAATATAATAGACATAAAAGAAAAGATGCTCCAGAATTGTTATTACATGAGGAATGCAGGTAATTTCTAAAACTGTGATGCTTGTATACTATAACTAGCCATGCTCCCTTTACTGTATTCCTGCTCCCCTCATTCTTCAGTTATTTCCCCCTAAAGCTCCAGCATCACGCATGTTAATCTGAAGTGACTAGCCATAGAGGTGAGGCTAATCACTTTGCTTCTTTGCAAGGCAAGGTTTTTCCGTGCTGTGATAATCTCTGTCACAGCATGCAGCATGATCTCCTGAAACCTAGTAATTCTGCACAGCGTCTCAGTCTGAAAAGAGTCTCCTCTTGGTGGCAACATCTAACTGTAGTGAAAGTGAGATGCTGTTCTAGTGGAAGAGAGTACAAAGCATGATCTCACAAGAATTAGTAGGTTTTATGAGAACACAGAGGGGAAAAATCTTTGTTTGCTAAGAAGCAAAGTGGTTAGACATACCCAGGGCTTTTTTTCTCAGAGAAAAGGTGGTGGAACTCACCACCCCCTCCCCTGGCCACGCCCCTACCCAACCCTAGGACTGCCCCCCCCTACCCGCCCCTAAGACCGCCCCCCTACCCACCCCTAGGACTATAAAAGTCCAGCCCAGCAAAGAAACCCCCCAGATGGGGATGGCACTGTTAATGGGGGATCTGGGGATGGCACTGTTAATGGGGGATCTGGGGATGGCGCTGTTAATGGGGGGATCTGGGGATGGCACTGTTAATGGGGGGATCTGGGGATGGCACTGTTATGGGGCGGAGGATCTGGGGATGGCATCCACAGATCCCCCATCCTATAACAGTGCCATCCACAGACCCCCCCCATCCTATAACAGTGCCATCCACAGACCCCCCCACCCCCTAACAGTGCCATCCACAGACCCCCCCACCCCATAACAGTGCCATCCACAAACCCCCGCCACCCCATAACAGTGCCATCCACAAACCCCCCACCCCATAACAGTGCCATCCACAGACCCCCCTCCACCCCATAACAGTGCCATCCACAGACCCCCCTCCACCGCATAACAGTGCCATCCACAGACCCCCCTCCACCGCATAACAGTGCCATCCACAGACCCTCCCCACCCCATAACAGTGCCATCCACAGACTCCCCCCACCCCATAACAGTGCCATCCCCCGGCCCCCCCACCCCATAACAGTGTCATCCACAGACCCCCCCATTGCCGCTCCAGTACAGTTATAAAATGTGTAATTAAATGAATAATGATTTCTGCTGCCCCTCAGTAGTATAACTTTCAATATATTGTACTCACAGCCGGCTACTGTTATCGTAATGCAGGCCGGACGGGCAGACGAGCGGCAGCGTCACTGACTGACGTCACGTGAGTGCGCCGCCTACTTTATGAATAAAGCAGGCGGCCCAGGCAGGTGACGTCAGTCAGTGACGCTGCCGCTCGTCTGCCCGGCCGCCTGCATTACGATAACAGTAGCCGGCTGTGAGTACAATATATTGAAAGTTATACTACTGAGGGGCAGCAGGAATCATTATTCATTTAATTACACATTTTATAAGTCTCTACTGGAGCTGCGGGGCCGGAGCACAGTGAACGCACCGGCCCCCAGCTCCTCCTCCCAGTCCCTCCCCGCTGATACATCACAGGCTGCGATGTCAAAAGGTGGCGGAACGCCGTTCCGGTGCGTTCCGCCAGAAAAAAAAGCCCTGGACATACCTCTGTAGCCAGTCGCTTCAGATTGACATGTGTGGTGCTGAGGGCATAACTGAAGAATGAGGGTGTTGTGGGATAGTGGTGCAGGACCATAGAATAAAGTATGCCATGCTCAGGGAAGCATGGCTAAGTTAGACAAGCAGCACATTTTTTTGTTTTGTTTGGTGGCAAGTCCTTTATAAGGTGTGCAAATTAAGGTCCCTCTGCATCTGGTTAGCTAAGAGGCATCAGGTGGTGACAGCTCCATATGGCCCTAAGGTGTCAGGAACACAACCACATGATGCTTCTTGTGTAATGAGGACCTGTTAGTTTTTTTTAAGTTTTTTTTAATGTTATTTTTATTAAATGTTTTTAGTTAATACAATAAGACAAAAAATCAAAGAAGATCCAAGATGACTTTACAGTCAAAGGTAGCTTAAGAGTCAAAAATACAAAATGCCTCAATTTTGGATAAAATAAAGCTCAAGACTGTAATGCTTGTAGAAGGAAGAAAAAAGAGCCAGAGAAGAAGGAAGGAAAGAGAGGAAGAAGACAGGAAAACATCTCCAGCACAGGTTTGACACGGTAGGAAAACATTTATGTAAATTGTCAGGGCAACAGTACCATCTTGACAAGATCTTGTAATTTTTTCCCTGAGTTTGACATGCCACAGATAGTTTATGAGCTCTGGTATAGACCTTTTGCCACTCCAACTCCAACAAACTCAGTCCCAATTCTCTCTCCCAAGCAGTGTTGAAAGAGGGAACCGGAGACTCTGGCTTATTGAGGCAAAGACTATAAAGAGAGTTATAGATGAGTGAAGTTATAAAAATTTGATTTGGCTGCTTCACCGAATTTCAAACAGAAATTCGTTTTGTGGCGATCGCACCTCGCCCAGTCATTGAACACCTCTGATGCCATGTTCAGTGCTGATCGCAGCATCTTATGCTACAATTTAGGCATTTCAGGGGTTAATCAGGGTAAAAAAAATACTCACCCTATTAATTTGCTCGCGTAGAGACCGTCATGGCCATCTTGATTGAAGACACCACGCAAAATCACACTGGCTGGGTGCGATGATGTAATTACTGATGATATCACCACACCCGGGCAGCATGGCAATGTCATAAGTCACCCCGCACGAGATTTTGCGTGGTGTCTGCAATCAAGATGGCCACAACTACCTCATCACGAGCAAATAGATGAGGTGAGTATGTATTTTTTTTTACCAGCATTTCAGGTAAATTTGATTAGTTACCACAAAGCGCAAGAAAATTCTGCTTCACGGTGAATTGAATTATTCATGAAATTCGGATCGAAGTCAATTTGTTTGACTTTGATTCGCTCAACACTAAAGAATGGCTATAACAGAAAACATGGCAAGATGTCCATCTTAAAAACATTAATCCAACCATACCAAGAGAGTTGAGGCCTATAATATGATTTATTGTCTCATGCTGTACTGTGTAATAAGGGTCAATAATTTGAAGTATACAAATCAGATAGATAGGAAGGAATCTGTACCCCAAGATACTTAATAGCTTTCTGTTGCCACAGAAAAGAAAAATTTAATTTCAGCTGCGTAAACAAATCTGATGGTAGAGTTAGGTTAAGGGCTTCAGTTTTGGAATAATTTACTTCGAAGTTACTAAGTGTCCCAAACCTTTTAAACTCTTGCAATAAGAGGGGGAGGAAAATAAGAGGGTTAGTGACAAAGTAATAAGTCATGCATAGAGGGCTAACTTGTGGTGACACTAGCCTATTTTGATACCTTGGATATCTGTGGAGTTTCGAATAGCAAAGGCTAATTGTCCCATGGCAATGACATACAGTAAAATAGGGCGAACAAGGGACATACGTATCCCTGTCTAGTGCAATTAGTAATGGGCAGGGAAAGAGAACCATTTACCCTAATCTGTGCAGAAGGGGAAGTATAGAGGGAGAATATTTTATGCAGAAAGGTCGGACGAATACCTATTCGTTTAAAGGCTGAGTGTAGAAAAGTTCAATTGTCCCAGTTGAAGGCTTTATCAGCATCGACCAAGATGAAGCAAGAAGGGATAGCTTTTTTAAGGGCATGGAAAATCAATAAAACAGTTTTGTTGGTGTTATCATGAGACTCTCTCTTGGGTACAAATCCAACTTGGTCAGTATGAATAATTTTGGGAATTAGATGAGTCAATTTATTAGCTAGGACCTTGATGAAAAACTTTATATCAGTATTAATGAGAAAAATAAGGTCATAATTACAGCATCGGGTGGTGTCTTTGTCAAGTTTTGGAAGGACCGTGATAGTGGCTATTAGGGACTGAGGCGTGAAAGGAGAAGAAGGGGAGACCGTGTTGAATACCTTAGTCATAAAAGAGAGCAAGCCAAATGCGTATGGGGGAGTCAGGAGAGATAGCCGTCAGCCGAACGTTCAGCCATCAGCTATTAAGTCTGTATGGGCTTATTTAGTATATATCTATGGCAGGGATGGGTTGAGGGGTAGGCAGAATAAGCAATGGTCGCCTGAATATCTATATTTATTTTATTTTTTACTAATTTATATTACTGTGACTAAAAACTAGAAACTGGTGGGAAAAGGAGCAACAGGGAACAAGTAAATGAATGACAGTTTATTCAACACCAGTCATGTTGAATTTTAGGTGCCAAAGGGCAGGAGCTTCAGAGCCACCACCTTGCACATGTTGCCCTGCCTCAGAGGTTTATGGTCACCTTCTAGTAAAATTTTTCGATAAGTATGGTAGAATTACTGCGTGTCCAAGCTGACAATCTTAATTATAAAATATGCTGCTAATCCAACGTAATAATTATTTTCACAGGTTCTTATCTGTGGTTGTTTTGTTCCTTTTTATTGTGGGTTTATGCCACCTACATTCCGAGGAGTGGTAAGTGAAGATAATTCTTCTTATGTAAAATATGCAGTAAGTATCTACCTATAGTACTGTATATACAGTGGGATGCGAAAATTTGGCCAACATTGTTAATCGTCATGATTTTCCTGTATAAATCGTTGGTTGTTACGATAAAAAATGTCAGTTAAATACACTGCTCAAAAAAATAAAGGGAACACTTAAACAACACAATGTAACTCCAAGTCAATCACACTTCTGTGAAATCAAACTGTCCACTTAGGAAGCAACACTGAGTGACAATCAATTTCACATGCTGTTGTGCAAATTGGATAGACAACAGGTGGAAATTATAGGCAATTAGCAAGACACCCCCAATAAAGGAGTGGTTCTGCAGGTGGTGACTACAGACCACTTCTCAGTTCCTATGCTTCCTGGCTGATGTTTTGGTCACTTTTGAATGCTGGCGGTGCATTCACTCTAGTGGTAGCATGAGACTGAGTCTACAACCCACACAAGTGGCTCAGGTAGTGCAGCTTATCCAGGATGGCACATCAATGCAAGCTGTGGCAAGAAGGTTTGCTGTGTCTTTCAGCGTGGTGTCCAGAGCATGGAGGCGCTACCAGGAGACAGGCCAGTACATCAGGAGACGTGGAGTAGGCCGTAGGAGGGCAACAACCCAGCAGCAGGACCGCTACCTCCGCCTTTGTGCAAGGAGGAACAGGAGGAACACTGCCAGATCCCTGCAAAATGACCTCCAGCAGGCCACAAATGTGCATGTGTCTGCTCGAAAGGTCAGAAACAGACTCCATGAGGGTGATATGAGGGCCCGACATCCACAGGTGGGGGTTGTGCTTACAGCCCAACACCGTGTAGGACGTTTGGCATTTGCCAGAGAACACCAAGATTGGCAAATTCGCCACTGTCGCCCTGTGCTCTTCACAGATGAAAGCAGGTTCACACTGAGCACATGTGACAGACGTGACAGAGTCTGGAGACGCCGTGGAGAACGTTCTTCTGCCTGCAACATCCTCCAGCATGACCGGTTTGGCATTGGGTCAGTAATGGTGTGGGGTGGCATTTCTTTGGAGGGCCGCACAGCCCTCCATGTGCTCGCCAGAGGTAGCCTGACTGCCATTAGGTACCGAGATGAGATCCTCAGACCCCTTGTGAGACCATATGCTGGTGCGGTTGGCCCTGGGTTCCTCCTAATGCAAGACAATGCTAGACCTCATGTGGCTGGAGTGTGTCAGCAGTTCCTGCAAGACGAAGGCATTGATGCTATGGACTGGCCTGCCCGTTCCCCAGACCTGAATCCAATTGAGCACATCTGGGACATCATGTCTTGCTCTATCCACCAACGTCACGTTGCACCACAGACTGTCCAGGAGTTGGCAGATGCTTTAGTCCAGGTCTGGGAGGAGATCCCTCAGGAGACCGTCCGCCACCTCATCAGGAGCATGCACAGGCGTTGTAGGGAGGTCATACAGGCACGTGGAGGCCACACACTACTGAACCTCATTTTGACTTGTTTTAAGGACATTACATCAAAGTTGGATCAGCCTGTAGTGTGTTTTTCCACTTTAATTTTGAGTGTGACTCCAAATCCAGACCTCCATAGGTTGAAAAATTTGATTTCCATTTTTCTATTTTTGTGTGATTTTGTTGTCAGCACATTCAACTATGTAAAGAACAAAGTATTTCAGAAGAATATTTGATTAACTCAGATCTAGGATGTGTTATTTTTGTGTTCCCTTTATTTTTTTGAGCAGTGTATATCATATAGGAGACACACACAGTGATATTTGAGAAGTGAAATGAAGTTTTTTGGATTTACAGAAAGTGTGCTATAATTGTTTAAACAAAATTAGGCAGGTGCATAAATTTGGGCACCAGAAAAAAGAAATGAAATCAATATTTAGTAGATCCTCCTTTTGCAGAAATGACAGCCTCTAAACGCTTCCTGTAGGTTCCAATGAGAGTCTGGATTCTGGTTGAAGGTATTTTGGACCATTCCTCTTTACAAAACATCTTTAGTTCATTCAGGTTTGATGGCTTCCGAGCATGGACAGCTCTCTTTAAGTCACACCACAGATTTTTAATTATATTCAGGTCTGGGGACTGAGATGGCCATTCCAGAATGTTGTACTTGTTCCTCTGCATAAATGCCTTAGTGGATTTTGAGCAGTGTTTAGGGTCGTTGTCTTGTTGAAAGATCCAGCCCCGGCGCAGCTTCAGCTTTGTCACTGATTCCTGGACATTGGTCTCCAGAATCTTCTGCTACTAAGTGGAATCCATGCGTCCCTCAACTTTGACAAGATTCCCAGTCCCTGCACTGGCCACACAGCCCCACAGCATGATGGAACCACCACCATATTTTACTGTAGGTAGCAGGTGTTTTTCTTGGAATGCTGTGTTCTTTTTCCTCCATGCATAACGCCCCTTGTTATGGCCAAATAACTCAATTTTAGTCTCATCAGTCCACAGCACCTTATTCCAAAATGAAGCTGGCTTGTCCAAATGTGCTTTAGCCCACCTCAAGCGGCACTTTTTGTGCTGTGGGCGGAGAAAAGGCTTCCTCTGCATCACTCTCGCATACAGCATCTCCTTGTGTAAAGTGCGCCGAATGGTTGAACGATGCACAGTGACTCCATCTGCAGCAAGATGATGTTGTAGGTCTTTGGTGCTGGTCTGTGGGTTGACTGACTGTTCTCACCATTCGTCGCTTCTGTCTATCCGAGATTTTTCTTGGTCTGCCACTTCGAGCCTTAACTTGAACTGAGCCTGTGGTCTTCCATTTCCTCAATATGTTCCTAACTGTGGAAACAGACAGCTGAAATCTCTGAGACAGCTTTCTGTATCCTTCCCCTAAACCATAATGGTGAACAATCTTTGTCTTCAGGTTATTTGAGAGTTGTTTTGAGACCCCCATGTTACTACTCTTCAGAGAAAATTAAAAGAGGAGGGAAACTTACAATTGACCCCCTTAAATACTCTTTCTCATAATTGGATTCACCTGTGTATGTAGGTCAGGGGTCACTGAGCTTACCAAGCCAATTTGAGTTCCAGTAATTAGTTGTAAAGGTTTTGGAATCAATAAAATGACAACAGTGCCCAAATTTATGCACCTGCCTAATTTTGTTTAAACAATTATAGCACACTTTCTGTAAATCCAATAAACTTAATTTCACTTCTCAAATATCACTGTGTGTGTCTCCTATATGATATATTTAACTGACATTTTATTTATCGTAACAACCAACCATTTATACAGGAAAATCATGACGATTAACAAGGTTGCCCAAACTTTCGCATCCCACTGTACCTGTGTGTATATCATTTTATTTAATATGCCAAATGTTGCATACCATATTCTATACAATATTGATGACCTATCCTACTGAAAAGTCCTCAATATGTGATCGATAGAGGTGTGACTTCTGTCACCCTTGCTGATCATCTGTGGAAGGGATTGTGGCACTTGGGCGCACACTGCGTCCTCTGACTGTAATTGCACATCTAAGGATGTGCTAACCATGTTGGACCGAACCAGGTTCAGTTCAAATTTCAGGTTAGTTTTTGGACAAATCCGCTAAAGTGGCTCTATTTTACTGTACATGTCGGCAGAAAAAAAAAAAAACACAAGAGAGGAAGAAAAAGGGTTCTCACATGACCCTGAGAGGAAGTGGGGGAGAGGACTTGCCCCAATTGGCTGTCAGGCTGACAGAGAGCCTGAATGATCCAATCAGTGATGCAGCAGGCAGGGAGGCACCCTAGTAGAACAAGCAGAACGTCATTCTGTGCTGAGCTGTGAATGAGGGTGGTTGGGTCTTACAATGTCTGCCAAAAAAAATATCTTAGGGAGTCAGGGAGAGTGAAAAAAATTATCAGGGACAGTGATAAATCAATCAAGCTTGCATTTTACAGCCAGGGAGAGTGAAGGGAAAGGCTAGAATGGCAAGAAAAAGAAGATGAAGAATTGTGTGTGTAGAATAGGGAGGCAGGGAAGCTGGGAAGTGAGAAGAGAGAAGCAGTGGCTGCTGTGCCTCCTATTAGAATTGCAACTTTTTTTTTGTTATTGAATTAAATAAAACCAGCATAAAGGTGATCAGTACACCAAAACACTATAGGGTAATAAGTTATCTGTGAGTGTTAACGTGATATTAAGGGTCAGGACTCAATCATCCGTTTACATATATTCAGTTTCCACATGGTTGGAATTTGTTTTTTTTTGGATTTGTCAGTTTAATTAAAGTAGCATATATAAATGAATACTACAGCAAAACACAGGGTAGGACAGGAATGTACCTGTGAGTGATAATGAGAAATTGGACATCAGGCCTCAACCATCTGTTTTATGGATTTTATTTTTTTGGGACTTGTTCAATTTAATTAAACCAGCATATAGGTGATCAGTGCACCAATACACAGTCCAGCACACAAAAGTATCTGTGTAACAAATTTAGGCCCAAATCCATTTATCGTTATTTCCCTGTTCACATGTTTCCAATATTATTTTTTTGGGCAGTATATATATATATATATGTATAATTACTACACCAATGCACAGGGTAGTGCACAACAAGCCTGAGAGTCAGAATGTGAGTAGCAGCAGCACTAACTATCCGGCCAGAAGTAGTAGTTGTAGTAGGTCCCAGTTGTCCGTTGTGTCTTCTAAAAGGCGCAACATTGTTATTGAGGAGAAAAAGGATGAAATTGGGGATTGGATGGCTCACTTCTCTCAGTCGCACCAGGATGATGTGGAGTTTACTATGCCATGGAGCCAGAGGTCACAGTGTTCCTACTGCTCCTCCTTCTTGTCGCCCCAAAGAAGGCTTTCAGTGGAGTCCTCTCAATCTGCACTGCCCCTTCCTAGTGGGGCACCCTCTTTTTTCCTAAGAAGTGGCATGAAAAACCCACCACACCCTACGGCTAGTCAAGAGAGTCTCCCTGTTGACGACTTGTGTGAGAGCAGTCAGCATTTGTACTGCCCTGAGGAGGAGGTGGAGGAAGAGGCTGCAGACCCCATCCATCGCTGTGCTGGTGGTGGTAGTAGTGGCACCCATAGCCACAGTATTGGCTTTGGGGGCAGCAACAGCAGCAGTCAGGGCAGAGCAGGAAAAGGGGGACAAAGAACCCACGATGATATCCCACAATCTTATAAAAGTGAAAGGGAGGGTGAGGACTCCGATGACGATTGTGCTCTGGACAGAACCTAGAGCAGGAGGGTGATGGCGACAGCAATAAATAGCAGAGGCCACGTACCTCCTAAAGAACAGCAAGGGCCATGTCTGCTTTGGGATCTGGTGATGCGGTTGATGTTGTGGGTGGGTAAGGGCCAAAATGTGACAGAGATAAGCCGAGCTCGACTGCCTCTACCTCTGCTGCGCGAGTAGCTCTCATCTTGCATTTTTTTGTCCACACTGCGAGAAGACAAAAGCATTGCCTTGTGCAAGCTGTGCAAGAGCAAAATAAGACAACCTAGACATCACAGCTCTATTGAACTATATGAAGTGGCCTCGTCCCATCCTGTGGGCAAACAGAGGAGGCAGCTAGTCACCACAGCAGGAATTCCCTCCTTCTCCTGGTCCCCCTTGTGACAGCCAGGCCACATCCACTGGCAGTACCTATAAAAGAATTGCCAGACCGCTTGGAATCTATATTAATTTTATTGATAAATAAATAAATTCATAAGTTAAAAACAAGTACAAGTGCAGGGAAAAGGCAACATCAACCAGAGGAGAACACAATAGAAACAGTTCATATCTGTCCACAGAAAAAAGCAAACAAAGATAAAGTGCAAGTGCAATAAGTGACAATAACTAGATACATGCAGGACAGGAATTCGATGGCGCCAACCCCGACGTGCATTTTGGAAAACCTTCGTCTGGGGGTGGTGTCATCACTGCAGGACATACACTATACACAGTATTTTTCACTTTATAAGAAGCACTTTCCCCACCCCCCCAAAAGTGGGGGAAAATGGTAGTGCGTCTTACAAAGCGAATAGTGCAATTTTTACATTGTTGACACTCGGCCTGCGATGTATTAGTTACAGTTTACCTCTATCATGCGGGGTGGGAGGAGGGGCTGTAGGCCGGCAACTGCTGTTGCACTCGCGGCGGGGCCCGTCACTGTACTCCATTACACCGGGCCCCGCTCACAGCAGTCTTAATATGTAAAGTCTATTCATGTAATCCTCAACAAGTGTCTCTGGTTTGTTAACTAGCGTAATCGCCTGTAGTAGTACTTACTATCAAAGTGGCGGGCAGGCCGGCAGTGTAACGTCACTCACTCCATCATGCTCCTCCCACTTCATTAATGAAGATGGTGGAGCAGGAGCGTGAATGAGTGAGTGACGTTACGCTGCTGGCCTGACCACCGCTTTGATAGTGAGTACTACTACTGACGATTGAGCTAGTTTAACAAACTAGAGCCACTGCTTGAGCATTAAATAAACAGACTTTACATGTAAAGGCTGCTGTGAGCGGGGCCTGGTGTAATGGGGTCACTATTCACACAGGGACATGAGAAGACACAGAGGGGACCAGCATCAGATGTGTATATGTGTAATCCATAGATCCCCCCCATAACAGTGTCATCCACAGATCCCCCCATAGCGGTGTCATCCACAAATATCCCGATAGCAGTGTATCATCCACAGATCCCCCATAACAGTGTGCCATCCACAGATCCCCCATAACAGTGTCATCGACAGATCCCCCCATATCAGTGTGTCGTCCACAGATCCCCCATAACAGTATCATCCACAGATCCCCCATAACAGTATCATCCACAGATCCCCCATAACAGTGTCATCCACAGCTCCCCCATATTAGTGTCATCCACAGATCCCCCATAACAATGCATCATCCACAGATGCTCCCATAACAGTGTGTCATCCACAGATCCCCTCCATAAGTGTCATCCACAGATCACCATTAGTTCAAAACCCACCAAAAGCACACCTTTTGATTCAAAATATTTTTTTTATTATTTTCCTACTCAAAAATCTAGATCCGTCTTATCATCAGGTGTGTCTTATAAAGCGAAAAATACAGTACTCACAAACACCAATCATAGCACTCCAACCAAATAGTAACTAGATGATTAAATGCACCTGAGTTTGAAATCGCACAGGAAAATGGCCGCATGAATCTGACGCGAGACGTCACCTGACCTATCCGTCACATGATCACGTATAGTATCACATGATGATGCAGGCAGGCCTGGCATTGCCCTTCTTAGATTATAACCAATTAAGCATAATTATTCACAATAATTAATAGTTATTACAAGCAAAAAACAAAAAAAGGACAATATAGAAAAAAAGATTAATAATGTGAATGGAAATGGTGAGCACCAAAAATAAAATGATGATTAAAAAGATGATTAAAAATAAATCACTTCAAAACATAATTAAGTGAAATGTGATTGGAGTGCATCAAAGATGTGTACATAATCACATCTGGGACATCATGTCTTGCTCTATCCACCAACGTCACGTTGCACCACACACTGTCCAGGAGTTGGCAGATGCTTTAGTCCAGGTCTGGGAGGAGATCCCTCAGGAGACCGTCCGCCACCTCATCAGGAGCATGCACTGCTTAATTTGCGAGCATGCAGTGCTTAATTTTAATACACTGCTTAATCTGCGACGTACAAACTTGCTGGAATTTGACATTGCACATGCTCGAGCATTAGTACAAGCAGCAGAAAGCCGTGAAGGATTTTGTTATTCACCAGACAGCCTCAGCAGAAGGAAGCATGTGTTGCTCTGTCTGCAGCTGCAGCTGATTTGAAGCCCTTCGAAGAGGCCACAAAGTTTTCTCAGCAGGGACAACTGCAGCATCCCTCTCATATTTATCTTAGAACAGATGCTGACGCTCATGCAGCAGGGGACCACAGTGAATGAAGAGCAGCTGGAAAGAACTGGCTCCTTGGGCACACTGGCACAGAATTTTTTTCCAGCTTCCCACTACATCCTATGCAATATTTAATGGTGCTATTAGAAACTTGTCCCGCAAAACAACTTGTACAACTTGTCCTGCACAAAACAGTCCTCATATGGCTCCAAGAAGGAGCCATAAAAAACGAAAACGCAAAAACAGAAAATTGCCCCGTCAGCAAGGGGTTAAAGGGGTATTCCCATCTCACACATTGATGGCATATCACTCCTATCTCCATAACAGGCCCCCCAAAGTGACAGAGAGTGCACCCAAGCGCGGCCACACTACCACATTCACACTATCACACTACCCCATTCACTGTTATGGGAGTTCTGAAAATACTTAAGCTTTTGCTTGGCTATTTCCAACAGTCCTATAGCCGTGAATGGATACGTGGAAGTGCAGGTGTAGAGGTGGCACTGCACCTATCTGACATTGGTGACACTGGTGTAAATCATTGGGGACAAGAGAGCAGCAGCATGAGCCACTGATGAGAGAGGAAGTGGATTTCGGGCAACGTAGGCAGAGCAGCTAAGATGGAGTCATGGATCACAACTCTGCTCTGATGAAGTTAAAAAGCAGCCAACAGCATAGTCACTTATGGTATAATATTTGTAATATGTTAAACGTAAAACAGGTGTAGCTATAGGTGCTTCAGTTATATCCATGCCCTGGTGTCTAAGGGCTCCAATAGCCACTCTTGAACCCCTTTTTGCATTGGGGCCCAGAAACCTTTCTCAAGTTATACCCTCTGATAGTAATACCTTACATACAGTACATGAAGAATAATTTGTATTTATCGCTTTCTGGTTTTTTTCCCTTACTGTAGAGATACTTTGATGGAGCGCTTAAAAACTTCCAGCCTTTGTTTGATTTTAAATCTATGATAACGATATCCCCGTTCACAGGGGAGATTGACATTTGTCCAAGAGATTGCCCGGTCAGCCATCTATGCTTTCAGATTTGTAATACCAGCTTCCAGTTCTCGGTCCAGAACATGTGTAGAGTGGTCTATGCTTTATTTCCACCACCAGCCAGTGTAAGTATTCATTCTTTAATTACATAATCATATATATAGGAACATAACCTGTGACTATGCAGATTTTGGAGAACTAAAGATCCTAATTTGATTGTTTATAGCCCTGACTCCATGATTCACATGGCTAACACACCATATGGGTTTGAAACTACCTGCAATATTACTGTGAAGACACCAGACATCCTAAAAGGGCTCTAAAGTATTCAAATCTAGTGACTATGCTAGTCATTCCATTAGACTGAACTTTATTTTCTCACTTGTGGAATCAGGGTGAGATCATGGATGTAGAAGATGGATAGAGTGTGACCTAAAAATGATCCCCATGGAACCAAGCAAGGGTAGCCTGCAACATATGAAGGGAACCTGTCCTGCTGAATATATCTCTAGGTGTCACATTCTAAAACAGAAAAGGTTGAGCAGATTGATATATACAGTACTGTACAAATGTTTTAGGCAGTTGTACTGCAAAACAAGAATGCTTTAAAAATTGAAGTGTTAGTTTCTTTTTATCACACAACAAAATGCAAAGTGAGTGAACAAAAGAGAAATCTAAATCCGATCAATATTTGGTGTCACCACCCTTTGACTTCAAAACCACATCAATTCTACTAGGTACCTTTGCAAACAGCTTTTGTAGGAACTTGGTAGGGAAGTAGTTCCAAACATCTTGGAGAACTAACCACAGATCTTCTGTGTCTTCATGTAATCCCAAACAGATTTGATGATGTTGAATACTGTTGAGCGATGCAAGCGTCAAATCATAGATCTGAAATCGCTTCGGTCATAACTTTGTTTGAATGCTGTACGGAGATGTCTACTTACAGCATTCAGATGTATAGGCTCCGCCAAGGTGAAATTCTTTTTATCAGAAGTCGCGCAAAACGTTGTTGAATAACTTCGGACATCGATTATTCAACTTGAAAACTATTTTAAAGCTGGGATCCGAAGTCGGCTTTGGTACCCAGGTTCCAGTAAGAGTAGAAGTTGAAAAATTGAAGTCTGAAGTTATTCACCAAAGTTTTGCAAGACTTCGGATATAATGAATTTCCCCTCCACAGAGCCCATACATTTGAAGCTTTGGGCTAAGTGACTTTGGATCTATGATCCGAATCTTGCTTCACTAAACACTAATGTTGAGATCAGGGCTTTGTGGGGGCTTATTACCTCCTAGACTCCTTTTTTTTTTTAACTGACAATTGCTGTATGTTTGGGGCCCTTGTCCTGCTACAATATAAATTTGGACCCAATCAGATGCCTCTTTGAAAGTACTGCATGATGGATAAGGATCAGTCTGTATTTCTCAGCATTGGGGACACCATTAATCCGGAACTAATCCTCAACTCCTTTTGCTGTAGTGCAGCCCCAAACATTCAGGAAACCTATATCATGCTTCACTGTTGTCTGCTGACACTCATATTGTAACTCTCTCCAGCCCCTTCAGCAGACAAAATGCCTATTTTTCAAGCCAAATATTTACATTTTTGATGCATCAGTCCAGGGAACCTGCTGCCACCTGCACCCCAGTTCCTCTGTTTTCATGCATAGTTGAGTCACTTGACCTTGTTTTCATAGTAAAGATATGCCTTTTTCCATGAAAACAACTTCTGGCCAGACTTATCCAAATAGTAGGTGAGTGCACCTGGGTCCTACTTGTTTGCCAGTTCTAAGCTGA
This sequence comes from Bufo bufo, assembly GCF_905171765.1. Lineage (NCBI taxonomy): Eukaryota > Metazoa > Chordata > Amphibia > Anura > Bufonidae > Bufo > Bufo bufo. The sequence continues at coordinate 231,966,376 of NC_053391.1, forward strand.
TGGCACTGCTGGACATCTTCTGATTTATTAGGGAATAAAGCATGATGTGTTTTTATTTTCTTGGCCGACCACTGCATCTATGGTCCTCAATGTTGCCTTTTTTTGTGCTTCGTCAAAAGAGCTTGAACAGCACATCTTGAAACCCCAGTCTGGTTTGAAATCTTTGCATGGGAGAGACTTTGCTAATGCAGTATAGCTACCGTGGGTCTTCTCGTTGTTCTCAGTCTTGCCATTGTGTGTGACCTGCAGGGGCGGGCTGGGCCGGGGGGCAGGGAGGCAATTGCCCCCCAGGCCGCCCTAAATAAACGGCCGCTGGGCCGCCCATGCAAAGAAGTCTTTAAAAAAAATGTATTTATATTTTTTATTCTTCAGGGCCGCACCACCGATCACCACAGGCGGCGCGGCCCTGGATGTAATTGCGGCCGTGCTGTGTGCTGTGGCCGGGCAGGGGAGGGAGAGGCGTGTACCTCCCCTGTTCTTCTGATAGGCCGCAGGCACTAATGCCTGCAGCCTATCAGAGGCCGGCTCAGGCAGCGCGATGACGTCATTATCATTGCGACGCCTGAGCCGGGCAGCACACAGCAGGGACACAGGCCGGAAGAGGCTTGCATCGCTGCTGATGGAGGCAAGTATTAGTGTTTTGTTTTTTTTCTTCTTTGCGGGGGGCTGGCACTATGGGGGGGGGGAACTGGCACTATAGGGGGAGCTGGCACTATAGGGGGGCTGGCACTATGGGGGGGATCTGGCACTATGGGGGGGCATCTGGCACTATAGGGGGAGCTGGCACTATGGGGGGGATCTGGCACTATGGGGGGGCATCTGGCACTATAGGGGAGCTGGCACTATGGGGGGGGGATCTGGCACTATGGGGGAGCTAGCACTATGGGGGGGCACTATAGGGGGAGCTGGCACTATAGGGGGGCTGGCACTATGGGGGGGCTGGCACTATGGGGGAGCTGGCACTATGGGGGGGCTGGCACTATGGGGGGGCTGGCACTATAGGGGGAGCTGGCACTATGGGGGGGAGCTGGCACTATGGGGGGAGCTGGCACTATGGGGGGAGCTGGCACTATGGGGGGAGCTGGCACTATGGGGGGGCTGGCACTATGGGGGGGCTGGCACTATGGGGGGGAGCTGGCACTATTGGAGGAGCTGGCACTATGGGGGCATTTCTTACTGGCACATTATGGGGGGGGCACCATGGGGGAGAGGAGCACTATGGGGGTATCTGGGGGCTCTAAAGGGGCTTTTTTTTAATTATTGGCACATTCTGGGGGGCACTATAGGGGAGAGCAGCACTATGGGGCATCTGGTGTTACTATAGGGGCATTATTTGGGGGCACTATGGGGAAGTGGGGGCTCTAAAGGGGCCTTTTGTATTTGAACATTATGGGGGGCACTATGGCATTTGGTGGCACTAAGGGGGCATTTTTTACTAGCACATTATGGGAGGCACTATAGGGGAGAGCGGCACTATGGGGCATTATTTGGGACACTATGGGGGAGTGGAGCACTATTGGGGCATATGGTGGCACTAAGAAGGGGCATTTTTTTACTGGCACATTGTGGGGGAGAGGAGCACTATAGGGGCATCTGCTGGGGGCACTAAGGGGCATTTTTTTACTGGCATATTATGGGGGACACTATGGGGGAGGGGGAGAGGAGCAGTATGAGGGCATTTACTGGGGCACTATATAGGGGTATTTTATACTGGCATACATTATGGGGACATTAGCTCAACTGCGGGCACTAAGCGGGGGTATTTCATGTACTGTCATATTATAGGGAAAATTAGTACTACTAGGGGGTATTATGGGGAGCTTTACTACTACTGGGGGGCTATGAGGAACATGATTACTAGGGCACTATAGGGGCATTATTACTACTAAGTGTGCTCTGGCAGAGAATTATTTCTATTGGTGGGATTTTGGGGAGCACTGTTACTTTGGGGGCACCCTGGCATAGTATGAGCTTAGCACAATTATTTTTGGGGGACATTATCTTTATACTATTAGTGTCTGGGCGCAGTTATTTTTTAGAACACTGTGTGCCAATAATTGTTTAAGGGGGCACTATCTGTGTGGTAGTAGTATTCCCAAGGGTACTGTTTCTGCAGTATAGTATTGGGGGCATAGCGGGTACAGTATTGGGGGCACTATCTGTGTGGTAGTAGTATTTCCAGGGGGACTGTTTCTGCAGTATAGTATTGGGGGTAGCAGGAAACTAATGTCTGTTTCTCAATCTCTGCAGAGACGGGAGATGGCAGAAAAATCATCATGGCGGTCTGGTCTGAATGGAGAAGATGAGGAAAGAGAACGTCTACAATCAAAGGTGACATCACTGGATGTAAGAGGTATGGGGCGCTATGTAGGAGAGGAGATGCTCCGGCTCCTCCTCCTGCCATTTGCAGAAGGAGGATTCAGAGCTGAGTGAGAACAACGAAAGGGGGCAGCAGGCCACGGACGGGTGGCAGATGGTGGGGGGGAACCACAAGCCTTGAGCAGGATCAGGGGAGGGAGGAGAGCGGAGGAGCTTCCTGGCTCTCCACTCTCCTCCCTCCCCTGATCCTGCTCAAGGCTTGTGGTTCCCCCCCACCATCTGCTTCCTCTCCGTATGATGTGTAGACAGGCCTCAACTATAGAATGTCAGCTGTACAGTGTGTGTTGGGAGTGGCCTATTATATGTAGGAGGGGCTTTTAATAATGGGCGGGGCTAAAATGGGCCACTTGACTGGATTTGCCCCCCAGGACTAAGGCTGCCAGCCCTCCCCTGGTGACCTGTGACATGAAACTGTCTATCACAACCTCACCTTTGTAGCAGAGTTAATCACCCAGTTTTAAGCCTTCTACATAGCTGTTTCTTGTTTAGTTAACCCTTTCATGACCAAAGGTCATTGATGCCCCAGTGTCCAGGTCAAAATTTACAAATCTGACATGCGTCACTTTATGTGGTAATAGCTTTGGAACACTTTTATTTATCCAAGCCATTCTGAGATTGTTTTCTCGTGACACATTGTACTTCATGACCGTCATAAATTTGAGTCAATATATTTTACCTTTATTTATGAAAAAATCCCAAATTTACCGAAAATTTAGAAAAATTCGCAATTTTCAAAATTTCTATTTCTCTGCTTTTAAAACAGAAAGTGATACCTCAAAATATTTATTACTTAACATTCCCCATATGTATACTTTATGGTGGCATCATTTTGGAAATGTCATTTTATTTTTCTAGGACGTTACAAGGCTTAGAATTTAGAAGCAATTCTTAAAATTTTTAAGAAAATTTCCAAAACCCACTTTTTAAGGACCAGTTCAGGTCTGAAGTCACTTTGTGGGGCTTACATAGTAGATATCCGCCATAAATGACTTCATTGTAGAAACTACACCCCTCAAGTTACTCAAAACTGATTTTACAAACTTTGTTAACCCTTTAGGTGTTCCACAAATTTCTAAATTTCACTTTTTTGCCAGATTTTCCATTTTATTACATTTTTTTCTTTAACACATTGAGGGTTAACAGCCAAACAAAACTCAATATTTATTACCCTGATTCTGCAGTTTACAGAAACACCCCACATGTGGTCGTAAACTGATGTAAGGGCACACGGCAGGGCGCAGAAGGAAAGGAGAGCCATATGGTTTTTGGAAGGCAGGTTTTGCTGGACTGGTTTTTAGATGCCATGTCCTATTTAAAGCCCCCCTGATGCACCCTTACAGTAGAAACTCCCAAAAAGTGACCCCATTTTGGAAACTACAGGATAAGGTGCCAGTTTTATTGGTACTATTTTGGGGTACATATGTTTTTTAATTGCTCTATATTATGTTTTTTGTGAGGCAAGGTAACAAAAACCTGGCTGTTTTGGCACCGTTTTGTTATTTTTAATATTTTACAAGATTCATCTGACAGGGTAGATCATGTGCTATTTTTATAGAGCAGGTTGTTACGGATGCAGTGATATAAAATATGTCTACTTTGTTTGTTTCAGTTTTACATAATAAAGCATTTTTGAAAAAGAAATTAAGTTTTTGTGTGTATATTTTCTGAACGCCATATATTTTTTATTTTTCTGCCGATCATCTTGTGCAGAGGCTCGTTTTTTGCAGAAAGAGTTGAGGTTTTTATTGGTACCATTTTTGGGTACATATGATTTTTTGATCATTCATTATTACACTTTATGGGGCAAGGTGACCAAAAAATTGCCTGTTTTGGAACAGTTTTTATATATATATATTTTTTTACAGTGTTCATCTGAGGGGTTAGGTCATGGGACATTTTTATAGAGCATATTGTTACGGACGTGGCAATACCTAATATGTATACTTTTTCTTATTTATTTAAGTTTTACACAATAGCATTTCTGAAACCCAAAAAATTATGTTTGTGTCTCCACAGTCTGAAAGCCATAGCTTTTTTATTTTTTGGGCGATTGTCTTAAATAGGGTATCATTTTTTGGGGATGAGGCGACGGTTTGATTGGTAATATTTTGGGGTGTATACGACTTTTTGATCGCTTGGTGTTGCACTTTTTGTGATGTAAGGTGACAAAAATGGCTTTTTTTTTTACACAGTTTTTATTTTTTATGGTGTTTATTGGACGGGGTCGATCATGTGATATATTTATAGAGACGGTCGTTACGGACGCGGTGATACCTAATATGTGTGTTTTTTTGCATTTTTTTATAGGAAAAGGCAATTTATTTTTATAATTTACATTTTTATTTATTTATTTTTACTTTTATTATTTTCACTTTTTTTTATCAAGTCCCTCTTGGATCTTGAAGATCCAGTGGGGCTGATGGCTGTACTATACTTTGCAATGCTCTTGCATTGCAAAGTATAATACTACCAGATTTCCTGTAGGTGGCAACACCGGACGCCTTTGCAAAGCGTTGCCCCTCCCTCTATTAACCCAATGGATGCCGCTACGGCGGCATCTAAGGGGTTACAGCAGAGTGTCAGCATAAAGCTGACACTCGCTGCTGATGGCGGCGGCTCAGGAATGGAGCCGCCGCCATCAAACACAGCAGGGGCACCGCATCGGGGGCAGGGGGCACAAATGGGGCATGGCTGGAAACGGTGGGTACGGCCAGCATGGAGGGGTCACAGATGGGGGCAGGATACGGGGAAGGGGCAGGGCACGATACATGGATGGGGGTGGCGGGGACGAACCGCATCAGGGGCAGGCAGAGGCAGGGCTCACGGTGGGGAGGGGGGGGTTGGAGGCGCACAGGAAGGGGGCACAGATCGGGGGCACCAGGACACATTACCTGATTTCAGACTCTGATCTGCAGATCAGAGCCTGAAACCGGCATTTTAGCACTGCCGCGATCCGATTGGTTAGTCTGCACAGACTAACCGATCTGATCGATTGCCGGCAAGGGACCACTCTGATTGGTCCCTTGCAGGCATTACTGCACTGTATGCTGTCCGTGACAGCAGCAGGGCAGGGGCAGAAGCTTTAATCCAAGCGCTTTGCAGCGCTTGGATTAAAGAGCTGGCTTGACGTTTATACACGTGGTAGCTGCACGGGGCATGTGCAAATATCACGTATATAAACGGATTGTTTCAATCTAATGGTCTAATGGGTTAATCATACACCTGACTGTAATCCTACAAAATCATTGATTTTGTACAAGTGTACATAGAATAATTGTTCATGTTTTGAGGGCAAAGTGTGGTCACATCACATATTGATTTTATTTAGATATCTCTATTATTCATTCACTATTTTTATCAGTTAAAATACAAACACATCTGAAAAGCATTCTTGCTTTACTGCAATTTTGTACACCTTCTTAAAACTTGTACAGTACTATAGTTTTATGGTAAATGATTTAGTAAAACTTGTACTTTATCAATCTAAAACTATGATAATTTTGAGTTTAGGAGCCCATTTGGTGGTCCTACTCAGTGACTGGCAACTAGTGATGGACAACCATCGGCCGGGACGGTTCGCGAATGCGATCAAATGTTCGCGAACCGCAAGTTCGCGGCGGGCCCCATTCACTTTAATGGCAGGCGAACCTGAAAAACCTTCAGCTCATATTTGCAGCCACCAAATACTTAGTAGAAGTGTACAAATAGTCCCACAACATAGACAGTGACATACCAGAGGGGGATCAATGACAAAAATTCCAACAAAAAATATGTATCTTAATCAGGGGACATTTTTATGCGTCTTAAAGGGAAATTCTCTGAAATGTGCCCTGTTGGAGCCTAGAAAAATATTTTAGGCCACGGGAGTATGGGCCTTAAAAATTAGGCATTCACCTGAAATTGTGATTATGTGGCTCGAGGTACATTATGCGGTCACTGAAAAACAATTTTACTGTAGCCCACTTTTTTTAAATTTTTTTTGGGGGGCATCTGTAGCTGAAGTAACGCAGCAAAGCCACAAACAAATGCTGCACTACCCAAATGCACTATATAGAAAGTATATAATTGGTATATAACACCCCTGCTTCAATCAGTTTTTTGGGGCGGCAACTGGTATTTCACAACAGTAGAAATTATTTGTTCCAATAGCATTTGTCCCTCTATCTAGCTACACACAACTGCTGCACAATACAAATGCACTATAATATACTTTCTATGTTAGAAAGTATATTATAAGTATATTCCACCCTCAGTAAGTCACACCTATAGATACCACCCCTATACCAGTCCTTAAAATGACTTTTGTGGCCCCATTAGCTAGTGTTTGGTGTCCCTAACAGTCTGTCCCTGCTCCACACAGCAACCTCTCCCTACACTGTCAAAAGACTGATTGTAAAATGGCGGCCAGATCAGGTCTATTTATAAGGTAGGGGGTATGTCCATGTGCTGAAACTTCTCAATTGGCTGTCCTGTTCCACCTGATGGATGTGTCAAAGTTCTTCACAATGTAAAAGAATATGGCACCGGCGGACATCGCCACATGTTCGGCGAATCGCGAACAAGCAAAGTTCCGTCGAGCCGCAAAGCCATCTCTACTGGCAACATTCCTGCATGAATTGCATGCAAAAATAGCTGTCAGTCACTGATGAGGACCACCCACTTGATTCCTAAGCTTAAGGTGACCAGAGGTTTAGCTCAATAAATGAAAAGTAAAGAATCTCTTCCCACATAGCTATATATCAATCTTCTTGGCTTCTCCTGCTCTACAATCGAATTGCATTTTCAATGTGTCAGGTTCCCTTTAAAGGATATATACAGTACATATTTACATTTTTTATTACTATAGTTCATCTCAAACAAACAGTACAGCACCTTTATAAATAGTGATTATTAGAAAATATCCTACCATGTGTTGCTATGGTTACAGACTACAAAGAACCCCTGTGTAGTCATTCTTTTTTATGTCCCAATCTCCCTGCTGTCTCACCTAATGTATGTAAGGAATAAGTAGGGGACAAGTGGAATGGAGTATGCATGCAGAATTAGATTACTCCACCATACTCCAGATTAATCCTTTGTCACTCGTGCTGTTAAAACTAATTTTAAAAAAAATTGGAAACGCATTAAAAACATCCACGTTAAACAAAACATAATATAGCAGCATACAGAAATACTATGCGTTTCGGATGTATAAACACATCCTTCCTTATGGCATGGCTGAATCAGACTACACCTGGTTGGTCTGTAAAATGGAACCATGGAGACATATAGTTCTGCATAAAAGCTGTATGCACAAAATAAAATAAAATGTCTATTGTAAATTTGTACATTTGCTTAATTCTAATATTTTAGATGCATTAGAGCAATAAAATAACTGGTTGTAAATGTATTTATTCCCTTTAAGCAATACTCAGTTGAGAGATTAATAAAACATTCTCCTCAACCTATAAAAACCTAGTCCAGTGAACGTGTAGCCTTAGTTTTCTGCCCATAAGTGGCTGAAGTGCCACTCAAGTTGGTCTCCTTCTGTAACTCATCAACTTCAAGGTTGAGATGCAAGACAGAACTATGTCTGGCTATTCCATCCTTGGGTTCCTCCAAGAATAAGCAGATTCCATTCCTAGAATTGTTACAGTACTTGTAACCTAAGGTTGACCCTGTATGTTGTTTTGAATGAAGAAATAGTTCATACTGTTTTACATTTTTATTTTCCACCCACAGGTACTGAAGAAGTTTTACTTCCAAGGTTATAAAGATGCAGTTGTGTATCTGATTTCCAATGGCAAAATCAATCTATGCTCTGATAAAGGCTTCACAAAACCTGAAAAAAGACTATGTGAAATGATAATTGGAAAACAGCGTATTGAACTGTGCATTTAAGCCTCAACATTTAGTGAAAAAGAAAGAATTGGATACAGCAGGATGCAATTCTTTTGTACAAACAATGATGCACATTCATTATTTTGTATCTCATGAACAGTGGCGTACATAGAGAAGTAAGGGCCCCATAGCAAGGATCAAACCAGGCCCGCCACACAGGACAGAAGGGTTTGTGCCTAAACCCTTTTCAATGACCCTTGGGCCATTTTTCCACTGCCTCAATTGCTAAAAGTTGTTCCTTTAGAGGGTAGAGTTCTGACCAAGTTTTCACCTCCAGTAGAAGATAATCCAAACTAAGACTGGGCCCCCTCTTGCCCTGGGCTACATAGCAGTCGCATGGTCTGTCGCTATGGTAGTTACGCCCCTGCTCACAAATGTGTCTTCCATGCAACTCAAATACACATTGATCCAGTTACTACACCTTGCAATACAACTGGATACCCAAAAATCACATTCTATTCAACATATGTTATTTTTTATAATGGTATTCCATGGCAGATGTGTTTAGGCATACAGCTGCATATATCTGATGCCTACGTTAGGCGGCACTCTTGAAATGTACAATTCACCTAATGCCCAGCTGCTTTTTTACAATGTTTAATGCATTCCCTTACCAGAACTAAACTTGGATTCGAAACGGAAAACCAAAGGGACAGTTTTCCTACTGTCCAAGGGAATATGTGCCCTGTGCTTCTATTGGATCCATTGAGAAAATCTATTCTACACTCCTTATGGCATCTGGTTGCATGCTACATTATGACATTGATATAATAGTAATATTGATTTATGACAGCACTAATACTGCTTAAAAACCTATAAACTATTTCAGTTTATCAAATGTTTTATTGTTTTATTAAATACAGTACATGGCTGCAGGAGTCATAGGAATCATTGCCTCTTTACACAGTAACATTATTATGCAAGCGGGCGTGGACCCACCGTGTCACTGACTGGCTATACTCTGGAGGGACATGACTAAGCAACTACCTGGTCTTCACTAACGCCTCAGATGGTGAAGATAGGCTTTAGCCGTTAGGGTAGTTGCCAGGTGCCACTCCAGAGCAGTTCCTGAGTCTGGCAGCTGACCAGGGGGTCAGAGATAGCGGTGCAAGCATCGAGGGGAAGTACGTGGTCAGGAAGTCTGGGGTCAGGGCAGGCAGAGATCAAGCAAGGTCCATAAATTAAGTCAGAGGTCAGAGGCAGGCGGCAAAATCCGATAATTCCAAAAGCAGGGTCCGGTACACAACAAAGCTGTCACCGCCAGATCTCTGAGAAGTTCTGATAGACGTTCTTCAGTAACTCCTGCATGATGTTCTTTTGTTTTGCTTTGACATCTCTTCTCCCTCTCCCAGCTGTCATCTATTAGCAGTGATTGCCTCCCTATATATCTCCTCCCATACTGCTTCACTTTGCGGTTTATACTACTTCCTGGATTGGTTTCACTGCTTGAAGTTGCTACTGCTGGTCCCTCAAGATAAGCCTATTTCTGTATTTGTGTCTTCCTGTTGGCTTGATTCTAGGTGACCCTGACTCCCTCCGTATTGAGGGCAGGGAGCCGGTGGTCGTGTCCCCTCACTATTATAGGGTTTGCAGGTGTCACTCAGTCTAAGGTACGTGGACATGCAACTTTCTATCATTGAGATCTTTGCATGGGCTGAGCAGTGAGGGAGAGCTCTAGGGCATTAATAGGGCTTAACCTTTTGTTCCTTAGTTTGGGATCAAGTCAGTCGGATCTTTATTTGTTACTTATTGTTTCCTGCTACACCATCTGTGACAAAAGCAGAACTTGAAAAACACATTCACACTTGAAACTAGACAAGCTAGTGACCATGAGTTGCTCAGGCATCTTCCTATGGTAGGAAGTGCCTTTAAATACTTCCTGTAATCCAGCCATAGACTGATGACACAGAGGACGTGTACGTGCTGCCTCACAAGTGATGAGAGACACACCCATGCAAGCCCTAACAACAGTACAGGTCTCCAGCAGGAAGTAAACTCTGGCACGGAGCACAGATGGAACAGTTAAGCTACCTGCTGCCCGCGCTTGTCAGCACGGCGCATGACAGCAGGAGGGAAAGAGGGAGCCCGACGTCCGTGCCCGCGGGTCGGGGCAACAGTGCTGGCATGGACCGCTGGGCTCACAAAATCCACCCCCTACTTATGATCTTATTAAATGGAGGACCCTTATTAACAAATATTGGGAGATCAAGGTTAAGGGGCTCAAATTATGTTGATCAAATCCCTATGCTTCCAGTTTCAGTACATAATAAAAAGTTATATAATTTTCCAATATTATTCTATATCAAGATCTTTAAGACCTCTTCCTGCAGCCATTCACTAAGAACTTTCATTGTGTATCCATGACATGATGCAGAGAGATTTTTTGATCCACAGAAAGTAAACAATGAAGATGCACATTGACTGAAGGCAAGCAGTGAACTACAGTAAGGCTATTCTCACTTGAGTAAGGCATTAAGAGATCCAGCAGGCTGTTCTGGCAGGGCTTTTGTCCGGCTGATGCTTGGCATATTTGACCAGGTTGCGGGCAGATCTCCACAGGACCCCATTATAGTTAAGTGGGCATTCCAACACCGTCCGGCAATGCCAGATTCGTAGACGACCAACAGCCCGTCAGATGTCTTAACTCTAGTGTGAAACTAGCCTTGTTGTACTGGAAAATTCTATAGTCTTTTATTGTACTGTATATAAAGGATACAATTTATTTGCCAGTTCGATGCATCAAGACATACAGGTAAGTACACTGACACAAAGACAGAAAACTCCAGTATTCAGAGAAGGTAAGTAAGAAAGCATTTCTGAATTTATTTCCCTTATTCTCCTTGGTTTAACCCCTTCCAGACACAGCCATTTTTCACCTTAGTAGTAAGAGGGTATATGGTTCGTCAAAGTGACAGGTACCACGCCCCCTTTTATATCGCTTGCTATAAATTTTATATCGCTTGCTTTATATCGCTTGATATTAATTTTATATCGCATCATATTAGGTTTATAATAGTTATCACTTCGCCGATGTCTGTTAATATCAGTCAATTCACAATTGCATTTAAAAAGCAAAATGATTAGCTCATGCTTTTGTCATGATTTTGTCAGACCCCCGTCACAAGACGTGCTCTACAAGGGCATGACAGATCACAGGGTGTATTCTTGTAATCGAGCCGTATCTAATGCAATGGTCATGACACCTTAATACAAAGGCTTTCTTCTACAAGCTCGTGACAGTTGTTTTAGACTTTCTACAGACATGCTCGTGACACCCTCTGGAGATTCCACAGGCTGTATTTGTGTAATCGAGACGTTTCTAATGCATAGGTTACCCCATCTGTATAAATTCTATCAATTTATCTACCTATCTATCTATCTATCTATCTATCTATCTATCTATCTATCCATCTAGCTGTTATCTATCTATGTAGCTAAACAACCATATAACCCATCTATCTAAAATGTATCTATCAATTTATCTATATATCTAGCTAGCTATCTATCAATTATCTATCTATCTTTCTATCTACCTATCTATAGTCTATCTTTCCATCTGTTATCTATCTTTCCATTTTATCTATCTATCTATCTATCTATCTATCTATGTATCTATACATCCATATACCCCATCTATCTAAATTATATCTATCCTTCTATCTATCTATCTATCTATCAACTATCTATCTATCTTTCTAGCTACCTATCTATAGTCTATCCATCTAACTGTTTTCTATCAATTATCTATCTATCTACTTATCTGTAGCCTAGCTTTCCAGCAATCTATATTTATAGTGCTTGATATTAAATGTTATATTGCTTGATATTAAATTTATATACTGTTGTGCACTGTCACAGATGTCCTAAGACATATCCTACACAACCAACCCCCAACACTCTGGGTCAATACACACCTTAGTATTTCTCTGTGTCAACCATCCCCACCACTCTGTGGCAATACACACCGCAATGTTGCAAAGTTGTATTCATTTAAAATGTTTACACAATACAAAATTTAAAAAAATGTTGTACAATATGCTGTAAAAATGTCAAAATGATCAATTTATCCGTATATCTATCACAATCTAATGTTTCAATAGATAAAATATTTATCTATCAATCTATCTAACAATTTATCCATTTATCTATCTATCTTTCTATCTATTTCTAACCAGCTAGCTACTATAACATGGCTATCTATCAAACATCTAATTACATTTCTATCTATCAAACATCTATTTATCTTTCTATCTATCTAACTGGCTGTCTTTCTATCTTTCTTTCTATCTATTATTTGTCTTTCTATCTATCTATCCATTTATCTATTTTCCTATAAATCTATCCATTTATCTAACAATTTATCCATTTATCTATCTTTCTATCTATTTCTAACCATCTAGCTACTATAACATGGCTATCTATCAAACATCTATTTACCTTTCTATCAAACATCTATTTATCTTTCTACTTATCTAACTGGCTGTCTTTCTATCTTTCTTTCTATCTATTATCTATCCATCTTTCTATCTATTTTATCTATTTATCTAGCTTCTAATATCTATCTAATGTCCAATCTTTCTATCTATTTTCCTATCAATCTATCCGGTTATCTAACAATGTATCCATTTATCTGTATTTCTATCTTTCTATCTATTTCTAACCAGCTAGCTAACAAAATGATCAATTTATCCGTATATCTATCTACCCCAATCTAACGTTTCAATAGATAAATATTTTATCTATCTACCTATCAAGCTATCTAACAATTTATCCATTTATCTGTCTATCTTTCTATCTATTTCTAACCAGCTAGCTACTATAACATGGCTATCTATCAAACATCTATCTATTTACCTTTCTATCTATCAAACATCTATTTATCTTTCTATCTATCTAACTGGCAGTCTTTCTATATTTCTATCCATTTATCTAACAATTTATCCATTTTTTATTTTATTTATTTATTTTTTGTTTAGCTACCACATAGCTATTTATCTCATTATCTACCAATCTATTTTATCTATCTATTTATCTAGCTTCTAATATCTATCTAACGTCCAATCTTTCTATTTTCCTATCAATCTATCCATTTATCTAACAATGTATCCATTTATCTGTCTTTCTTTCTATCTATCTTTCTATCAATTTTTCTATCTATCCAGCTATCTAACAATTTATCCATTTATCTATCTATGATCAATTTATCCGTATATCTGTGCCAATATAGACAGACAAACACCACCACTGTCAATACACACAGCAATGTTGCAAAGTTGTATTCATTTGAAATGTATACACAATTCAAAAAGTCAAAGTGTTGTACAATATGCTGTAAAAAGGTCAAAATGATCAATTTATCCATATAGCTATCTATCTTTCTATCCTTCTATCAATCTATCTATTTATCTTTCTATCAAACATCTATTTATCTTTCTATCTAACCGTCTATCTTGCCACGATCTTTCTAGCTAGCACATATCTATTTATCTATCAGTTTATCTATCAATTTACCTATCTATTCATCCATTTGCCTATTTATCTAACAATTTATCTAGACATCTATCTAGCTATCAATTTATCTATGAACAATCTAACTATCTACCAATCTATCTATTTTATCTATCTATCCATTCTGTCTTTCTATCTATTATCTATCTTTCCATTATCTTTCCATCTATAACATATCTATTTATCTATCAATTTATCAATCAACAACCTATCTATCTATACAACTATTTATCTAGCTTCCAACAGCTATCAATTTATCTATCTATCTTATTATTTATCTAACTGTCTAGCTTTCCACTATCTTTCTATCTAGCACATATCTATTTATCTAACAATTTATCTATCAACAATCTAAATATCTGCCAATTTATTTATCTAGCTTCTAATATCTATCTAACAGCCTATCTTTCTATTTATCTTTCTCTCTATCAATCTATCTATATATCGACCTATCTATTTTAGCTGTCTTTCTATCTTTCTATTATCTATCTTTCCATTATCTTTCTAACACATATCTATTTATCTATCTATCTATCCATTTATCTTTATATCTATCTTGCCATTAAGCTGTCTATATATCTACCTATCTTTCCACTTTCTATCTATCCATAGATAGGGTTTTACTGGACGCCGATCCGGGTGATTTCATACATTTGCGTTTAGACGACGGCAAAACGTTTGATTCGATTTTTTCTAATAGGTATTATAGAGATGGATTTAGAGCCGAAACATTTTTGGACAATATCGCTAACGCTTTACAGAGTAACGCGGAGTGCATAGCCGGTAATACACTTAAACTAGTTGTCGTCATTGTCAGGTGTCACCGTGGTGGGTCCAGAAGACGTTTGGGGGGGGGGGGGGTGTCGCGTATAGTCGGATTATTGATCGTAAAAAACAACATTTATACGATTTTAATAATTACGATAATAACGTCTGTCTGGCAGCTAGTGTTTACGCTATTTTGGAGGGTGCTGCTTTGAGCGATGTCACCTTGTTAGAGAAAGCTCAACAACTGCATAGAGACTTACAAATACCCTAGGGGTATTTGGTGTCTTTTACTGACGTTGCTGAATTTGAAAAATTAAACATCACAATTAAAATTTTGTACCACAATAGGGGGCAGTGGCGTTATTATCACACAGCCCGCACAGCTAAAGAAAAGACCGTCTATATATTGCACCATGAAAAGCATTATTATGGCATAAAAAATCTAAAAGCTTTTATCGGTTTCGATTTATTTTTACGACGTTTGTTGCACTGTATACAAACATAATATAATATGCTTTTCAAAACAAGCCTCTGAACGGCAATACGTCCTACATATCGGGCACCGTGTATTATTAGACTGCTCAACACAATTCGGGCTCTGGCACGCTTGACAAAACTGCATACACCCGTGTCGATATTATATTATGTTTGTATACAGTGCAACAAACGTCGTAAAAATAATCGAAACCGATAAGCTTTTAGATTTTTTATGCCATAATAATGCTTTTCATGGTGCAATATATAGACAGTCTTTTCTTTAGCTGTGCGGGCTGTGTGATAATAACGCCACTGCCCCCTATTGTGGTACAAAATTTAAATTGTGATGTTTAATTTTTCAAATTCAGCAACGTCAGTAAAAGACACCAAATACCCCTCGGGTATTTGTAAGTCTCTATGCAGTTGTTGAGCTTTCTCTAACAAGGCAACGTCGCTCAAAGCAGCACCCTCCAAAATAGCGTAAACACTAGCTGCCAGGCAGACGTTATTATCGTAATTATTAAAATTGTATAAATGTTGTTTTTTACGATCAATAATCCGACTATACGCGACACCCCCCCAAACGTCTTCTGGACCCACCACGGCGACACCTGACAATGATGACAACTAGTTTAAGTGTATTACCGGCTATGAACTCCGCGTTACTCTGTAAAGCGTTAGCGATATGGTCCAAAAAGGTTTCGGCTCTAAATCCATCTCTAGAATACCTATTAGAAAAAATCGAATCAAACGTTTCGCCGTCTAAACGCATTTGTATGAAATCACCCAGATCGGCGTCCCGTAAAACCCTATCTATGGATAGAAAGATAGATAGATATATAGACAGCTTAATGGCAAGATAGATATAAAGATAAATGGATAGATAAATAGATAGATAGATAGATAGATAGATAGATAGATAGATAGATAGATAAATAGATATGTGTTAGAAAGATAATGGAAAGATAGATGATAGAAAGATAGATAGAAAGACAGCTAAAATAGATAGGTCAATATATAGATAGATTGATAGAAAGATAAATAGAAAGATAGGCTGTTAGATAGATATTAGAAGCTAGATAAATAAATTGGCAGATATTTAGATTGTTGATAGATAAATTGTTAGATAAATAGATATGTGCTAGATAGAAAGATAGTGGAAAGCTAGACAGTTAGATAAATAATAATATAGATAGATAAATTGATAGCTGTTGGAAGCTAGATAAATAGTTGTATAGATAGATAGGTTGTTGATTGATAAATTGATAGATAGATAAATAGATATGTTATAGATGGAAAGATAATGGAAAGATAGATAATAGATAGAAAGATAGAAAGACAGAATGGATAGATAGATAAAATAGATAGATTGGTAGATAGTTAGATTGTTCATAGATAAATTGATAGCTAGATAGATGTCTAGATAAATTGTTAGATAAATAGGCAAATGGATGAATAGATAGATAAATTGATAGATAAACTGATAGATAAATAGATATGTGCTAGCTAGAAAGATCGTGGCAAGATAGACGGTTAGATAGAAAGATAAATAGATGTTTGATAGAAAGATAAATAGATAGATTGATAAAAGGATAGAAAGATAGCTAGCTAGCTAGATATATAGATAAATTGATAGATACATTTTAGATAGATGGGTTATATGGTTGTTTAGCTACATAGATAGATAACAGCTAGCTGGATAGATATATGTATAGACTTTATATTAGGACATGTCCTTGTCACGGCTGTATGTGAGCAACAAGAGTATACACAGTAAAAAGAGCTACTGACCGGACCCAAACTAGGGAGGATAAAGGGTGACCCCTGTCAGACCCTCAAAGCTCTCCCTATGCTGCTAAAGCACATGCCCGGATCCAAATGGCGGAACAAGGCATGCCCGCGTACCTAAGACTGATGACCACTGTAACCCCTACAATAGTGGAAGGGGCACGGCCACCAGTGCCCTGCTCAGTATATGGAGGGAACCGTGGCCACCTCAGATCCAGTCAGAAACAAAACCAGGTACACAACAATGTCTGCACACTTAGCTGAAGGAGCTGCAGCCGCAGAGAAGACGGATCCAAGGACAGCTGGCAATATCCGGAGTGCTTGCTGCAGCAGAACACAGGTCAAGTGAACTGATAGCTACAAGTGAAGATACTCAAGCAAGAGCTACAACTGAAATGAGAAATATAATCCACGCCCTACAATAGGAGGAGGGGTGATTTAAAGGCAGGGAAATCAAACGCAGGAGGAACAGCTGGGAGGAAGGAAACAGAAAGTAAAGACTTCCTCACAGGGGTGGAGAAACAGAGCAGTGAGAACTCCTCCAAGCTCTAGTAGTGACATCATCACAGGGGTGGAGAAACAGAGCTGTGAGAACGTCTCCAAGCTCTGGTAGTGACAGTCCTGACATGTCTGTAGATAGACAGAATAGATAGATAAATAGATAAATTGATAGAATTTAGATAGATGAGGTATATGGATGTATAGAAACATAGATAGATATATAGATAAAGGAATAGATAGCTAACCGATAGATGGAAAGATAGACTATAGATAGGTAGATAGATAATTGATAGATAGAAGGATAGAGCTGTAGCTAAATTGATAGATAGATAGAAAACCGGTAGATGGCTAAATAGACTATAGATGTTTGATAGAGAGATAGATAGATAATTGATAGATAGATAATAGATAGAATGATAGATAGAATTTAGATAGATGGGGTATATGGACGTATAGATACATAGATAGATAACAGCTAGCTGGATAGATGGATAGATAGGTAGATAGATAGACAGTTGTCTGGATAAAAATTGGATTGATAGATAGATAAATGGCTAAATTGTTAGATAGAGGGATAGATAGAAAGATTGATAGAAAGATAGATAAATGGATAAATTATTAGATAAAATGGATAGATAGATAGATAGAAAGATAAATTGATAGATAGAATTTATATAGATGGGGTAACCTATGCATTAGAAACGTCTCGATTACACAAATACAGCCTGTGGAATGTCCAGAGGGTGTCACGAGCATGTCTGTAGAAAGTCTAAAACAACTGTCACGAGCTTGTAGAACAAAGCCTTTGTATTAAGGTGTCATGACCATTGCATTAGATACGGCTCGATTACAAGAATACACCCTGTGATCTCTGTCATGCCCTTGTAGAGCACGTCTTGTGACGGGGGTCTGACAAAATCATGACAAAAGCATGAGCTAATCATTTTGCTTTTTAAATGCAATTGTGAATTGACTGATATTAACAGACATCGGCGAAGTGATAACTATTATAAACCTAATATCAAGCGATATAAAGCAAGCGATATAAAATTTATATCAAGCGATATAAAATTTATATCAAGCGATATAAAATTTATATCAAGCGATATAAAATTTATATCAAGCGATATAAAATTTATATCAAGCGATATAAAAGGGGGCGTGTAAAAGGGGGCGTGGTACCTGTCACTTTGACGAACCATATACCCTCTTACTACTCACCTTCTTTACAGCCTTAGTGCTCATGCACACAAATGTATTTTTGTCCGTATTTTTTGCTTGTCAGATGCCAACCCATTCAGTTCAATGGGGCAGCAAAATATGCGGACAGCACACCATGTGTTAGCATCCATATGTCTTTTCTGTACCATCTGCAAAATATAGAACATGTCCTATTCATATACAAAAATGTCGGGCGGCACTGTGCTTTCGGTATGGGTGCTCGGACAGCGGGTGTCATCCCAGGTGAATCAATGAAGAAGAAATCGGCACTCCATTTTGCTGAATGATTCTCTTTATTGGTCACTCATATGTAGTGACGCGCGTTTCGGCACATACATGTGCCTTTGTCAAACAGCTGATTGCTAAAATACAAAGTGAACAAGGATTTAAATAGCCCGCCCCAAGTCACATGACCTAAGCGTCACGTCACCAGAGAAACAGTGGGCGGTAACAAAGCAAATGAAAAAAATACATAATAACATACAAACTGTGATTCCTCTCCGTGTTCGGGTTACGAAGGATTCTTAGTTACACTGCGAAAAATCATAAATACGGATAATAAGACAAAAGAAGGTGTATGATAATTCCTGAAAGATCATGTGCATGAAACAAAAAATAATAATAAAAAACTTGGCACGGCATAATCACGATTTAACCCCTTGGGTGCTAATGTCAGCACTACATAACAGTATGTTTTTTACCTTTCTCCCTGCAGCCGTTTTGGTAAAAAAAGCACTTTTATTATATGCTAATGAGCCTCTAGGTGCTATGTGGGCGTAAAATCAGCACCTAGAGGCTCCGTCCACTCACCCTTTATCCCGCCCAGGTCCTCTGTTCTGCCCGCCCCGATCCTCTTGATTGATGGCACGGTCCGCCGCATCGCTGCCAAAATCCCACGCCTGCGCCGTTCACTTCTGTATTCACAAAAAAAAAAGGGGGGCCAGCACATCCCAATGCGTAGGTGCACGTCACAGTGTGGCTGCAAATATACATTTGACAAACACATAGGGCAACAGCACTCTACAAATCAAAGGTAGAGTACAAAAGTATATTACATAGTAAATGCTATGCTAATAACTTAGAGATGCTTAGCAAATACATTTTGTACAAAATCATTTGAGCCCGTCTGCCGCACGCCAAGGCGATCTCTAATAAGAAGGGTCCTAACACTAAAGCTCACCTGTTGGGTGCCATAACAGCGACCATGAAATCCAGGAAATGCAGGTCCCACATGCATGCTGGGCCCCTGTTGATACATATCTGTGTGGAGCCAAAATGGCCTACATGGAATCCAGGGACTATAAATACCAGCATGCATGCTGTGCAAACTATATACATGGGCAAGGTATTGTAACAATACAGCCTGGATCACAGCGGCTCCCTGTGACGATACGCTGACTTGCGCTCCAGCGTGGAACCCAGTGGCTGCTGGGCCCTCCTGTGACTCCGCCCACTTACCGTCCGGCCCTTAAATAGAAGACAGGTGCTAAGCAGGGTGTTCCACTAATGGAGTGCGCACCCTGCTAGCTCCACTGCATCTGAGGACTCTGTCCACATATCCAGACCTGGATCCCTAACAACAGCGTGAAGGACTGTCTACCTTCTTGCCACTGGCTTCCCCACTGCTGGCTTCCTAGCCAGGACCAACTAACCGCAAGTATATGCCTGTTACCTGCTCTGATTAATGTCCTGGAACTCTGAGTGGGGTGGTTCCTGACTGGTGTGAGACAATACTCCCAAACCAACTCTGAACCTACTGCATACTTTATACTAAACTGTGGACATGCTCTGAACCTACTGCATACTATATACTAAACTGTGGACATGCTCTGAACCTACTGCATACTATATACTAAACTGTGGACATGCTATACTAACTCTGAACCTACTGCATATTATATACTAAACTGTGGACATGTTCTAAACCTACTGCATATTATATACTAAACTGTGGACATGTTCTGAACCTACTGCATACTATATACTAAACTGTGGACATGCTCTGAACCTATGGCATACAATATACTAAACTGAGGACATGCTATATACTAACCCTGAACCTATTGCATACTAGATACTAACTCTGAACTGTGCACAAGCTTATACTAACTTGTGACTCCTGTAATACTGGGAGACCTTCCTCTCCAGCAGTAATACTAAATAGATGGATAGCGGTAAATGATTTTGTTACCCCAAACTCTCCGCCCAAGACTGAGAGAGACGCCTGGGGTACACACTGAGTAACCGCGAATCCCACAGCCAAGAACAAGGGCAGTGGGATAATAGTGCATGTCCATTGCTTCCGCAGTTGAGATCCTAACTGATCAACTAGGTGCGTTACATATTAGTGGAACCCACATGGATCCAGCGGAGGTTGCAGGTCACCTCGTCACCCTCACTAAGAGGGTGGAGACCCTCAATGTGACTATACAACATCTCCAGCTAGAAAACCAGGCAATACGGCAACTTGTCACTCAGGGGCCAGGACACCCCCGTGATGGACCAGAACCCAAGGTCAGCCCACCTGAGATATTCGCGGGTGACCGAAGGCAGTTCAGGGATTTCCTGAACGCGTGCAAACTAATGTTTGAGCTGCAGCACCGGACTTACCCAACTGACAGAACACAAGTACTCACCATGATCTCCTACCTCAGGGGGGAGCCCAGAGCATGGGCCAATACTTATTTAGAAAAAGAAGACCCAGTCCTGGAATCCTTCCCTCTGTTCCTTGAAAAAATGGCCCTTCTCTACGAGGACCATAGTAAACAGCTGACCGCTGAGACCGCTATACGCAGCCTTAAACAAGGGAGACGACCTGTAGAGGACTTTATTGCGGAATACACTCGCTGGGCCCGGGAGACTGAATGGAATGACCTCACCCTTAGGAATCAGTTTCGCCTAGGTCTTTCCGAGGCCCTGAAGGACGAATTAGCCCGAGGAGAATTACCACTTACACTTAATGCCTTGATGCAGAAGGCCACCACCATTGACAGACGGCTGAGGGAACGCAGAGCCGAGAGAGTCTCAGGCTTCACACCCAACCCAAGACCGTCCAGCCAGGGTCCTGCTGTAGAGATGATGGAGATTGGGGCGATCCGAGGTCCTCTGACCGAGAGAGAGAAAGCCAGGAGACGTAACCTCAACCTCTGTTTATATTGTGCGTCTGCTGACCATACCGTTGACGGATGCCCCGCGATACGTAAGAAGTGCGAAGGTAAGAGCGGCACGTCTTGTACCTTAGGCAGTACAAAAAATAGTACTGGTGGTTACATATACACGTCTCTCACCTTACAGTGGGACCAAAACCGGATTATCGTTGAAGCCATGGTGGACACGGGAGCTTCGGGGAATTTTATCGATATGCATCTGGTTGAGCTAAATAAAATTCCCCACATGAGAAAAAACGTTCCGATATCCGTGAGTTTCATTGACGGTACCACTTCTAGTCCTATCCACAGTCAGACTCAACCCCTCATGGTGACATGTGAAAATAACCACACAGAATTCTTATCCTTTGATATCATACACTCTCCATTGTTTCCCGTGATTCTTGGGTTGCCATGGTTGCAAATACACCAGCCAGCCCTCCTATGGAAACAGGGGAGAGTTCAGTTTACGTCACCTTATTGTATGGAGACCTGCTTTCCTCTCAAATCTCTCATGCACGTGGGAGTGAACCAGGTCCCCAGCCAATACGCAGACTTTGCTGAGGTATTCAGCGCAAAGAAGGCGGAATCTCTTCCGCCCCATAGATCTTACGATTGCCCCATAGACTTGCTGCCGGGTAGTGAGATACCCACGGGTAGAATTTATCCATTGGCACAACCAGAACTTGTTCACCTCAAACAGTACCTAGAAGAGAACTTACGAAAAGGTTTTATTCAGCCTTCAACCTCCCCGGCAGCAGCAGGGATGTTCTTTGTGAGAAACAAAGACTCAAGCCTAAGGCCCATCATAGATTACAGAGCCTTGAACAAAGTAACAATCAAAAATCGGTACCCCTTGCCGCTAATATCCGAACTCATAGAAAGATTACAAACAGCAACAATCTACACCAAGCTGGATTTGAGAGGCGCATACAACTTAATTAGGATCAGAAAAGGTGATGAATGGAAGACAGCTTTCCGCACTCGGTATGGTCTCTTCGAGTATACAGTGATGCCCTTCGGGTTGTGCAACGCCCCTGCCACATTCCAAAATTTTATTAACGACATCTTTAGGGATCTACTGGACGTATGTGTAATCATCTATCTTGATGATATACTAGTGTATTCTGATAACTTACACGATCACAGGAAACATGTCCGTTGGGTTCTCGCACGGTTAAGTGTTCATCGCTTATACGTCAAACAGGAAAAATGTGTATTCGAGACTACCTCTCTTCCCTTCCTCGGATACATAATTTCACCCAAAGGTATCCAGATGGATCCCTCAAAAATCACTTGCATCCAAAATTGGCCGATTCCGGATTCCAGGAAAGCTCTTCAACGGTTCCTGGGGTTCTCAAACTTCTATAGGAAATTTATTAAAGATTTCTCCGCTACCACTAAACCACTAACCCGCTTAACTAGTGTCAACACGAAGTTCATTTGGTCCAAGGACGCCCAATCAGCGTTTGAGTTATTAAAGAACAGGTTCACTACGGCACCGATACTGACTCTCCCAAATCCGAACCATCACTACGTGCTGGAAGTAGACGCATCCCAGGCAGCCATAGGAGCTGTTCTGTCCCAGCGAAGCTCTTTTTCAACTCCGTTACATCCTATCGGGTTCTACTCCCGGACGCTAAATACAGCCGAATTCAATTACCCCATAGGCGAAAAGGAACTCCTCGCCATAAAGTGCTCCCTGGAAAATTGGAGGCATTTACTTGAAGGATCAATACACCCCATCACAATTTATACGGATCACCGTAATCTACAATACCTGAAAACCAATAAAACATTATCAGGCCGTCAAGTACGGTGGAGTTTTTTTTTTGACAGGTTTAACTTCCAAATTACATACCGACCAGGCTCAAAAAATGGGAAGGCCGACGCCTTGTCACGACTGGCTGAAATTCGCACCTCAGACACGGCCCCCACATGGATCATTCCACCGAAGAAACTCGTCCTTGCCACCATAACGTTGGAAACCCAGCTCAAGGATGCTCTAATTAATGACCATGCTAATACCCCCCCTGGTCTTTCGCAGAACCAACAGGGTCTCCTTTACAAGGACAGCCAACTGTACATACCACCCTCCCTCACCAATCAGGTGATCAAACTTTGCCATGATTTACCCCTCGCGGGACATCCCGGCATTGCTAAAACCACAACCCTGATACGCAGGAACTTCTGGTGGCCAAAGATGACCAAACAAATTGAGGAATACGTTTCCACGTGCGAGACCTGTGCCTCATGTAAAACTGACAGAAACCGACCTTATGGTCTCCTAATGAGTCTTCCCATCGCCAACAGACCCTGGGAATGGGTCTCGATGGATTTCATAGTTGAACTTCCCCTTTCCAGAGGAAACAACACCATCATGGTGGTAGTGGATTTGCTGACTAAGATGGCACACTTCGTGCCCCTCAAGAAGTTACCCTCCTCCAAGGAAACGGCCGTGGTATTCCTGTCTAATATTATTAAGTTACATGGAATTCCTAGCCAGGTCATATCAGACAGGGGTTCGCAATTCGTATCCAAATTCTGGAGAGCACTTTGTTCCAGACTTCAAATCGACCACAGAATGTCTACCGCCTATCACCCTCAAACTAATGGGCAGACTGAAAGGGTGAATCAGTGTCTGGAACAGTATCTCAGATGTCACTGCTCATTTCTCCAGGATGACTGGGAGGGCCTACTTCCTCTCGCTGAATTCGCCTATAATAATTCTACGAATTCCTCCACATTACATACTCCATTCTTTGCTAATTACGGATTTCACCCTAGGTCTCTTCCTCAAACCAGCCTTCCCACAAACGTTCCAGCCACAGACGATTATCTGACCACTTTGCAAACTACCCTTAAGACGCTAAAAGACAACCTTCAACGGGCAAAAGAAAGACAGAAGTGTTACTACGACCGTCGTAGGAGAGAAAGTCCTCCCTACCAGGTCGGGGACTCGGTTTGGTTATCAACAAAAAACCTTCGGTTGGGGGTACCTTCCAAGAAATTGGGAAGACAATTCCTGGGTCCTTTTCCGATAGAAAGGATTATTAACCCCAACACGGTGAGACTCACCCTTCCTCCGCGATTACAGGTACATCCCACATTCCACGTGTCACTACTGAAGCCGTTTAGATCTAGGCCATTCCCATCAAGTGATCCTCGACCCTTGCCTCCGATAGAGGTCCAAGGAGAAGAAGAATTTGAAGTTGAGCAGCTCATTGATTCCAGAAGAAGACGGGGGAAGATCCAGTATCTCATTAGATGGAAGGGGTATGGTCCCCAGGATGACTCTTGGGAAGATGTGCAAAACGTTCATGCTCCCAGACTCCAAAGATTGTTCCATAGAAGATTTCCCAACCGACCCTCTCCTAGTGGGGTACCCCGGAGGGGTCCCTTAAGGGGGGGGTACTGTAACAATACAGCCTGGATCACAGCGGCTCCCTGTGACGATACGCTGACTTGCGCTCCAGCGTGGAACCCAGTGGCTGCTGGGCCCTCCTGTGACTCCGCCCACTTACCGTCCGGCCCTTAAATAGAAGACAGGTGCTAAGCAGGGTGTTCCACTAATGGAGTGCGCACCCTGCTAGCTCCACTGCATCTGAGGACTCTGTCCACATATCCAGACCTGGATCCCTAACAACAGCGTGAAGGACTGTCTACCTTCTTGCCACTGGCTTCCCCACTGCTGGCTTCCTAGCCAGGACCAACTAACCGCAAGTATATGCCTGTTACCTGCTCTGATTAATGTCCTGGAACTCTGAGTGGGGTGGTTCCTGACTGGTGTGAGACAATACTCCCAAACCAACTCTGAACCTACTGCATACTTTATACTAAACTGTGGACATGCTCTGAACCTACTGCATACTATATACTAAACTGTGGACATGCTCTGAACCTACTGCATACTATATACTAAACTGTGGACATGCTATACTAACTCTGAACCTACTGCATATTATATACTAAACTGTGGACATGTTCTAAACCTACTGCATATTATATACTAAACTGTGGACATGTTCTGAACCTACTGCATACTATATACTAAACTGTGGACATGCTCTGAACCTATGGCATACAATATACTAAACTGAGGACATGCTATATACTAACCCTGAACCTATTGCATACTAGATACTAACTCTGAACTGTGCACAAGCTTATACTAACTTGTGACTCCTGTAATACTGGGAGACCTTCCTCTCCAGCAGTAATACTAAATAGATGGATAGCGGTAAATGATTTTGTTACCCCAAACTCTCCGCCCAAGACTGAGAGAGACGCCTGGGGTACACACTGAGTAACCGCGAATCCCACAGCCAAGAACAAGGGCAGTGGGATAATAGTGCATGTCCATTGCTTCCGCAGTTGAGATCCTAACTGATCAACTAGGTGCGTTACAGGTATAAAGCACCGGAGTAATAGGATGTTGTTTTATTAAAAACTCACCTAGCTTCTTATCTATAACACATTTCTCCTGGCCTTCCTGTATAAGTTGTCACGGAACCATGAACCAGACGTACAACAAGAGATACGTGAAAATAAGAAGGCTTTATTGCAAATCAAGCTATAAAGCAAAAGTCCAAACGGATGGTGAAACCGAAGCAGAGTCTTTGCGTAGCCAGAGGTCAGGAAACCGGAAGGGTAGTCAGACGAAGCCAGGATCAGGAACCAGCAGGGTAGTCAGACGAAGCCAGGATCAGGAACCAGCAGGGAAGTCAGACGAAGCCAGGATTAGGAACCAGAAGCAGCAGCAGTCTTAGAAGCATGTGAACACAGGAGGACCAAGCAAGGAACTGACGCCACAGACCTCCTATATATATGAGCTGGGCATCCAGCTCCTCCCAGTCGGAAGGAGGAGCCGCGGGGTGGAAGGCTACAAGAAACCCAGAAACCAAGATGGCCGCCAGCACATGTCAAACGAGGGAGAACAGCAAGAAGGTAAGACCATGACAGTACCTCCCCCTCAAGGGCCCCTCCTCCGCGGAGCAAAAAACGGTTTCTGAGGGAAGCGTGCGTGGAAGGCTCGGAGCAAGGCAGGAGCATGGACATCTGCGGAGGGAACCCAGGAACGCTCCTCTGGACCATAACCACGCCAATGGACCAAAAACTGCACCCGACCGCGGACCAGGCGTGAGTCCAGGATATTGCTCACCTCATACTCCTCACGATTGCCCACTTGGACCGGACGAGGCCGAGGAACCGAGGAAGTGAAACGATTACACACCAGTGGCTTCAACAGGGAGACATGAAACACGTTGGAGATCCGCATGCCAGGGGGAAGCGCAAGGGCATAGGCTACCGGGTTTACCCTGCGAAGCACTCGGAAGGGACCAACAAAGCAAGGAGCCAGCTTGGGAGTGGGCACTCGAAGGTTGAGGTTGCGGGTGGACAACCATACACGGTCTCCGACCTGGTAGGAAGGAGCAGGCGCTCGTCTGCGATCAGCCTGGAGTCTCTGGCGCTGCGCAGAGACCTCAAGGGACTTCTGGATCTGTACCCAAGAAGCACGTAGGACGGAAAGGTGATCCTCCACAGCAGGAATATCCTGGGGAGAGAATACCTCCGGTAAGACGGCAGGTTGGAACCCATAATTGGCCAAGAAGGGAGACGTCCCAGAGGAAGAGTTCACCGCCGTGTTCCTGGCAAACTCAGCCCAAGGCAGGAGGTCAACCCAATTGTCTTGGTGATCGGAGACATAGCAACGAAGGAATTGCTCCAAGGCCTGATTGGATCGTTCTGCGGCCCCATTGGACTGAGGGTGGTAGGCCGAGGAGAAGGAGAGATGAATCCCCAACTGGGAGCAAAAGGCGCGCCAGAACCTGGACACAAACTGACTCCCCCGATCCGACACAATCTCCTTGGGCAAACCGTGCAACCGGAAGACCTCCCTGGCAAAAATCGTGGCCAACTCTTGTGCAGAGGGTAACTTCTTGAGAGGAACACAGTGGCACATTTTGGAAAACCGATCCACAATCATGAGAATGACCGTATGGCCTCGGGATGCAGGGAGGTCCACAATGAAATCCATCCCCAGGTGTGACCATGGGCGCTCCCCGGTAGCTATGGGTGGCAGAAGCCCCAACGGAAGGTGCCGAGGGGACTTACTCTGGGCACAAACGGAGCATGCCGCTACATATGCGGCGATGTCGGAACGTAGGGAAGGCCACCAGAACAGACGTGAAACAGCCCAGGACAGCTGATTCTTTCCAGGATGCCCCGCGGTCTTGCAGTTATGGTAGGTTCGCAACAACCGAGTGCGCAACTCCTCAGGCACAAAACATCTGCCGTTGGGTCTCCCAGAGGGAGCACCAGATTGAGCCGCCAAAATCTGCTCACCCAGAGGAGAGGTCAGGCTGGTGCGAATGGCGGCCAAGATCTGATTCGGAGGTATGACCGAGGTCGGAATCGACTCCTCCCTGGACAGCTCGGAGTACTGCCGTGATAAGGCATCCGCCCTGATGTTCTTGGAACCGGGTAGGTAGGAGACCACGTAATTAAAACGTGACAAGAACAGAGCCCATCTGGCCTGACGTGGTGTCAATCTCTTGGCCTCAGAAAGGTAGGTCAGATTCTTGTGGTCCGTCAGGATGAGAACCGGAACCACCGAACCCTCGAGCAAGTGCCTCCATTCTTTAAGGGCCTGCACGATGGCCAATAACTCCCTGTCACCAATCTGATAGTTGCACTCCGCGGGAGACAGTTTCCGGGAGTAAAACCCACAAGGAAGCAGAGGACCCTCTGGTGTTCTACGCTGAGACAGAAGGGCGCCTACTCCCGTCTCAGACGCGTCCACCTCGAGGACAAAGGGCAACCCAGGGTTGGGATGCGACAGAATGGGAGCCGACACAAAGGCGGATTTTAGGGTCTCAAAAGCTCGGATGGCCTCGAGCGGCCAGACCTGGGAATTACTGCCCTTCCTGGTTAGATCCGTGAGAGGCTTGGCCAGCATGGAAAAGTCCCTGATGAACTTCCGATAATAATTGGCGAAGCCCAAAAAGCGCTGCAGGGAACGAAGACCACTGGGCTGGGGCCACTGTAAGACAGCCGAAACCTTCTCAGGATCCATGGAGAACCCCTCAGCGGAAATGATGTACCCTAAGAAGGTTACCTGGGATCGGTGAAATTCGCATTTCTCAAGCTTACCGAACAGCTTGTTCTCTCGTAACCGTTGCAACACTCGTCTGACATCCAGAATGTGGGCCTCCATGGATTCAGAATATACCAAGATGTCATCCAAATAGACCACCACACACTGCTGCAACAGGTCACGGAAAACATCGTTGATGAATTCCTGAAAGACTGCGGGCGCATTGCACAACCCAAAGGGCATAACCAAGGATTCATAATGACCGGTCCTGGTGTTAAACGCGGTCTTCCACTCATCGCCCGCCTTGATCCTTACCAGGTTATATGCCGCCCTCAGGTCGAGTTTGGTAAAGACCGTGGCCCCTTTAAGGCGATCGAACAGCTCGGAAATCAAGGGTATCGGGTAAGCGTTCTTGATCGTGATGCGATTGAGACCCCTGTAATCGATGCAAGGCCTCAACTCACCGCCCTTCTTTTTCACAAAGAAAAATCCAGCCCCTGCCGGGGACGAGGATTTGCGAATGTGTCCGCGTGAAAGCGCCTCCCTCACGTACTCCTCCATGGCCTCATTCTCCGCTACCGACAGTGGATAGACCTTGCCACAAGGAGGAACGGCACCAGATTGTAACTCTATGGCACAATCGTATGGGCGGTGCGGAGGTAGGGCAACCGCACGCACCTTATCGAATACATCCCGGTACTCCTCGTATTCAGGAGGCAACAGAGAGTCCGAGGAAGTACACAGCAACTTGGCAGGCCCATGGATGCAACTAGCCCCACACTGCGGTGACCACGAGAGGATCTCGGCCGATCTCCAATCGAAAGTCGGATTATGCTTCTGGAGCCAGGGGTACCCCAAGACCACCGAGTAGTGTGGAGACGAAATAACCTGGAGGCAGACCGACTCTCTGTGAACGGCACCAATGGCTATCCCCACTGGAAGGGTCTCATGAGTCACGTGTGGCGGCAGAAGGGGTCTGCCGTCTATCGCCTCAAGAGCCAGTGGGGAACCTCGAGCTTGCAGAGGAATGGAATTGGCGGCAGCGAACATACTATCAATGAACAAACCACCAGCACCAGAGTCCACCAACGCCTGGGTCGTCACCGAGCCCCCGACCCAGGAGAGGACAACAGTGATCAGTGGTTTGTCAACACGGGAAACCGGGGACGAGGAGACTCCACCCAAGATCTGCCCCCGACAGGATCTCAGGTACGAGCGTTTTCCCGGACGGTTCGGACATGCCAACCGAAAATGCCCACCGAGACCACAGTACATGCATCGGCCCTCGCGTCTCCGGAGTGCCCTCTCCACCTCGGACAGGCGAGCAAACCCCAGCTGCATGGGTTCACCCCCAGACAAGTCATCCCCAGGAGGCGTGGGAGGAGAGGGAGGCACGGGTGGGATAGCAAACGTAGGCGCCAATCTGTTAGAAGACCTCCGCAGGCTCTCCTTAAAGGAAGGTCTCTCCCTGAGTCTGGAGTCAATCAAAATCAGGAAAGAAATCAGAGCCTCGAGCTCCACTGGTAGGTCCTTAGCTGCAACCTCATCCTTCAAGGCATCCGAGAGACCATGAGAGAAAGCAGCGACCAGAGCCTCATTATTCCAGCCCACCTCTGCTGCCAGGGTACGAAACTCAATGGCGCATTCGGCTACGGATCGTGAACCCTGTCTGATGGACATAAGGAGCTTCGCAGCAGAGGCAGCACGAGCCGGCACATCGAATACCTTCCGAAGAGAAGCAATGAAACCGGAAAACTCGGCAACCACCGGATCGTTGTTCTCCCATAAAGGGCTGGCCCAGGCCAAGGCCTTGTCTGCGAGCAGCGAGATCAAGAAGCCCACCTTTGATCTCTCAGTAGGAAAGGCATGTGGCAGCAACTCGAAATAAATGCCCACCTGGTTAAGGAAACCTCGGCACTGAGTTGGCTCTCCCCCAAAGCGCTGTGGAAGAGGGGCAGAACCGGACATACCCCGAAACACCGCAGGCGCAACAACAGGTGTCGGGGTAGACTCTGGCGCAACAACCGGAGCGGCAGTAGGAGCGAAATGAGCCGTGCGTTCAAGCAGGGTTTGCAACGCCACAGCGAACCGACCCAACAGGTGATCCTGCTGATCAAGTCTGGCAACCAGCGTGGGTAGCGAGGATGGCCCTGTACCGTCAGAATTCATGGCTTGGTCCTAATGTCACGGAACCATGAACCAGACGTACAACAAGAGATAAGTGAAAATAAGAAGGCTTTATTGCAAATCAAGCTATAAAGCAAAAGTCCAAACGGATGGTGAAACCGAAGCAGAGTCTTTGCGTAGCCAGAGGTCAGGAAACCGGAAGGGTAGTCAGACGAAGCCAGGATCAGGAACCAGCAGGGTAGTCAGACGAAGCCAGGATCAGGAACCAGCAAGGAAGTCAGACGAAGCCAGGATTAGGAACCAGAAGCAGCAGCAGTCTTAGAAGCATGTGAACACAGGAGGACCAAGCAAGGAACTGACGCCACAGACCTCCTATATATATGAGCTAGGCATCCAGCTCCTCCCAGTGGGAAGGAGGAGCCGCGGGGTGGAAGGCTACAAGAAACCCAGAAACCAAGATGGCCGCCAGCACATGTCAAACGAGGGAGAACAGCAAGAAGGTAAGACCATGACATAAGTGTCTGCAATTCGTGTTTTATATCAAAGACTGGATCCCTCAATAACACCTCGTATGTATTGCTGTCTGATAACTGACCCAGGATTTAACTCACATAGTACTCCTTATCTAATACAACCAGGGCTCCCTCCTTGTCGCCCCCCCTTGAAGATAAGGGTGTCACCATCCAATAAACAATTAATTGTTTGTCTTTCTAATACAGAAAGGTTATGATGTAGATGAAACTGAACCCCTTTGAACTGCAATAATAATCTCTCTATATCCCTTTTAACTAAACTGATATAGGTTTTGACGGGATGTTCAGTTTTGTGGGGCATATAATGACTTTATAATCACAGACCAAACTGTTGCAGTGATAACACATCATCAGTCCCCACAGAAAAATCTGTGTCATGTGATGAGGACTCCATTCTTAGAAAAATGGGCTTTCAGCCGCATCGAGCGAAAAAAACGCTAAAGGTCCATGTCCAAGCCAAAAGTGTCAAAGATTGCAGTCGGGCTAAAAGACAGGCCCTTCTGCAACACTTGAATTTGTGATGGACTCAGATTTTTGGATGACAGATTTAAGACAAGTGAGTCTGCTGTACCTGAGAGCGAGTCAATCGCGGGGCATCTGCCTCTCCGATGATGTCGGCGGCCTGCCCTCCTTGTATTGGCCTTCTTTGGCGACGATGTCTTCCTAAAAAAGAGGTCTGCTGGCCAGTGGTAGAGTCGCTCCCAGAGCCTGATGATACGTTGCCTGCTCTGCGGCCAGGGCGTCTGGTGTTTTGAATTGCTGCACCTGACTTGTCCTGCCATCGATATACATGATTTGTCAGGTAATCCTGAGTCCCGAATGTATTTCACCCTCTTGGTGGCCTGGATCAGAATTTTTAAATCTCCACATTGTTTGTCGATTTTTGCCTTTACTGTTTGCAGTTCCTCTGATTGCAGACAATCTTTCAGCTGATTCTCGATCAATGTGATGCTCTGCTTGCAATCCGTGATGGATTTGGATTAAAAATCCACGGTTAGAGTGATTAAGTCCAAAGAGCACTTATTTAATATATTGGCAAAGTGGGAACAGTAGGCCACGTTATCACAGAACAATGTCGGCCTAAGATTCACCCGCAAACCACGCATTATACGCTGTGCATGATGGTATTCTGCGAGAGTGGCCGCATGCAACTCCAGGGAGATGAGATGTTTGGACTCCTTCTCCAAATCCCGACTTCTAAATTCACTCGATGGAATCTTCAAAAATTCCACTGACGAATCA
This sequence comes from Bufo bufo, assembly GCF_905171765.1. NCBI lineage: Eukaryota > Metazoa > Chordata > Amphibia > Anura > Bufonidae > Bufo > Bufo bufo. The sequence goes on from NC_053391.1 coordinate 231,999,042, forward strand.
ATCTGTGCCACTATTAGGCGAGCTTGTTCCTCGTTGTAACTAAGGGTATTCATCTGTACAATGTTATCTGTATTCACTCCACACGTGCACGCTCCAAGAAGACCTCAGATACTTATACAAAAATGTCGGGCGGCACTGTGCTTTCGGTATAGGTGCTCGGTCAGCGGGTGTCTTCCCAGGTGAATCAATGACAAGCATAAGTCCACCATACGCAACAAAAATGTACTGTTACCTATTCCATCCCATTTTGACCAGTTGGGACATAATGTTTCGCAGCTACGTTTCCAAATAATTGAAGAGGTTTTGTTGCCCAGACGTGGGGGAAATAGAGCTGAGATGCTAGTTATACGAGAGGCATTTTGGATTCATCGCTTGCAGACATTGGCACCCAAGGGGTTAAATCGTGATTATGCCATGCCAGGTTTTTTTATGATTATTTTTTGTTTCATGCACACGATCTTTCAGGATTATCATACACCTTCCTTTGTCTTATTATGCGTATCTATGATTTTTCGCAGTGTAACTAAGAAACCTTCGTAACACGACCACGGAGAGGAATCACAGTATTTGTATGTTATTATGTATTTTTTTCCATTTGCTTTGTTACTGCCCACTGTTTCCCTCGTGACGTGACACTTAGGTCATGTGACTTGGGGCGGGCTATTTAAATCCTTGTTCACTTTGTATTTTTGAATTAAGCTGTACACTCACTGTTTGACACTCCCACATGAACAGTAAAATATCTCCTCTCTATCCTGGAGATAATTGGATAAAGGGGCCGGACATAGTTCCATGCGGTCGATGACTAAGACTATTGTGTTTGCTAAATGTATCACAGGCAATATCCATTGTGTTTGTGGATTGCGTCACGGGCAATATCCATTGTGTTCACTAATGTCCATTGTGTTCGCTAACTGTGTCACAGGCAGATGCGGTGGGTTGTGTACATTTAAAGAGCGAAATAGGGTTAACTACATTGCAGTTCCTCTGATTGCAGACAATCTTTCAGCTGATTCTCGATCGATGTGATGCTCTGCTTGCAATCCGTGATGAATTACAAGAGCCTGGACATTCCTAAAACAGGGGTTTTGTCACATAGCTCCCCCTTAGTTCCATGGGACGACATACCCACCTATACCCCAACGGGATGGCTTGGGGATGCCCGAGAAGCAGTTGGCAATGGGTCCAGTTCTGTTTGGCAAGACAACCCGTCTGCATTGGCATTCTGTTTCCCTGGTCTGTATTGCACAGTGAAATTATAAGGCTGCAGTGCCAGGCGCCATCTCAATAGTCTGGGGTTGTCTGCTGCCACCCAGTTGAGCTAAATTAGGGGGTTGTGATCATTCATAACAGTGAAGAATTGCCCGTATAAATAAGGTTGTAGTTTCTTGAGGGCCCAAACGAGGGCAAGGCACTCCTTCTCCACAGTGGCATAACCGACTTCCCTGGGTATCAGTTTTCTGCTCCGGTACACCACTGGGTGCTCCATGCCCTCCTCTCCGACCTGACTCAATATGGCTCCCAATCCAAACATTGAGGCATCTGTATGGACGAGAAATTTTTTAGAATGATCTGGTGCTGCTAATACAGGTGCCTCGCTGAGGGCCGTTTTTAACCTTTGAAAGGGGTCCGCACACTCTGGGGTCCATACAACTTGCTTGGGGAGAGACTTTTTGGTGAGGTCTGTGAGGGGCTTAGCTATAGTGCTGTAATCCTGTACAAACTTCCGGTAATACCCAGCGGTCCCCAAAGATGCCATAACTTTTGTTTTGCACAGATCTATAGTGGTCAAGTAACTCTCTTTTGCCATCCGGTCTAACAATTCGTCTACCCTGGGCATGGGGTAGGCATCGGTAACTGACCGGTCATTGAGCCTCCGGTAGTCGACGCAGAAACGGATCGTCCCATCCCGCTTCGGCACCAACACTACCGGGGAGGAGCACGGACTCTGGGAGGTTTCTATCACTCCTAAGGCTAACATGTCTAGTATCCCCTTCTGCATGCTCTCCCTAACGGCCTCGGGAATGCGATATGGCTGCTGCCGGAGGGGTACTTGACCTGGGGTCTCCACTCTGTGGAACGGCAAAGAACATACCGCTAAATTTCCTTAGCAATTGGGAGGCTTGCTGTCTTCCCTCGGGGTTCAAGTTGTCTCCCAGACTTACTTGTTCTACCCAGACGCGGCTGGCTGCTAGCATATCAGGTAAGGGGATGCCCTTGCTATCTTCGCCGGCTGGGGCGCATACTGCGGATATCTCCTCGGCCCTTTCTAAGTATGGCTTGAGCATGTTTACATGAAAAGGATCTTCTGATCCGTTCATTTGAACAGCTCACTACCACATAGGTGGTATCACTGATCCGGGCTGCTATCTTGTAAGGACCCTCCCAGGCGGCCTGTAATTTGTCTGTTTGGGTGGGTCTCAAGACTAGTACTTTTTGGTTGAGTTCAAATGCTCGGTCTCTTGCGCCCCTATCATACCACTGTTTCTGATGCTTTTGGGCCGACTGCAAGTTTTCCCGAACCGTGTCGGTTAGGGTTTGCAGCCGGTCCCTTACCTCCAGAACGTAGGGCACGATAGGGGTTCCTGCCTCTCCCACGTCTCCCTCCCAATGTTCCAGTACCAGGTCCAGGGGTCCCCGTACCCTTCTCCCATACAGTTATTCAAAGGGAGAAAAGCTGATGGACTCCTGGGGCACTTCCCGGTACGCGAATAATAAGTGGGGAAGGAAATCTTCCCAATTACGGCAGGTCTCTGTAAAGGTCTTTAGCATCTGTTTCAGCGTGCCATTGAATCGTTCACAGAGGCCGTTCATCTGGGGGTGATGAAGAGAGCTCAGGATAGATTTTACCCCACAGGTCTGCCAGAGCTGCTGGGTAATGGCTGCCGTGAACTGTGTCCCTTGGTCGGACACAATCTCCCAGGGAAATCCCATCCTGGTAAAGACCTTGACCAGGGCCTCTACTACCGTCTCAGCCTGAATATTAGAGAGGGCCACTGCCTCCGGGTACCTAGTGGCCTAATCTACTATAGTGAGTATATACATCTTGCCCGTGGCACTAGGTTTGCTAAGGGGTCCCACTAGGTCTACAGCTACGCGGAAAAAGGGTTCTCCTATTATGGGGAGGGGTTGTAGCTTAGCCATGGGGTGGTCACCTCACTTCCCTACCTGCTGACATACTTCGCAGGTTCTACAGTATTGGTCTATGTCCTGTGTGATTCCGGGCCAAAAGAAGGTCTGAGACAATCTATTCCGGGTTTTCTTTATCCCTAAATGTCCAGCTAGGGGAATGTCGTGGCTAATCCGCAACAGTTCGGTTCGGTATTTGCGGGGTACTATTAGTTGTTTTTTGGTCACTTGGTTGGCTTCCTGTCCGATGCCATCTGTCACCCTGTATAACCATCCTTCGTCCCATTGAAACCTGGTCTGGCCTGTGTCTACCTGGGGTTTCTCTACGGCTCTGCGGTAACCTGCTAGGGTAGGGTCTTCCCTTTGTTCCTTCTCAAAATCTTGGGGGGTGTCCCAGTACATAGTGGGGTTTAAGGAAAGGGTCGGGACATCAGTTCCTACCTGGGGTTCCTGAGAGCGTGCGGACTCCATGGCCCGGGTCTGCTGCTGAGTAGACACCGGTGAAGCGTAACAAACTGGGAGGTCATACATCCCAAGTCATTCCCCAGCAGCACTTCGGCCGGCAGGTCAGCCATAATCCCCACCTCCAGTGATTTAGCTCCTGTACCCCAGTCCATATGAACCCGGGCTGTTGGTATCTTATGGAGGGCCCCTCCAGCTACTCGGAACTGCTACGGTGCGTCCAGTGTGTTTGGACGGCTTGACCCGGTGAGGTTGGACCAGAGTGATTGTGTCTCCGCTGTCTCTCAGGCCCCTAGCCTCCTGTCCATTTAGGCGGACGGACTGGCAGTGATCTGCCAGGTGTCTCCGGCGGCCTGTACAGGGTTGAACTCGTGCAGTATGGACCATTGCTCGGTGGGTTCTGGGGATGAATACGCTGCATAACTCTCTTGGGTATCTTTACTGTAGTCCTCCTGGACGCAATGGGCTGTGGCTCGGTGTAGTGGTGCTGGTTATCGGCTCCCTTGATTAGACATGCGCTGCGGGCAGTTGGGCTTTGATGTGTCCTATTTGGTTAAACCCATAGCACATTGGTGGTGGCCTCCGTGCTCCTTGATTGCTTGGTGCGGTGTGGGACACATTGGGCCTGGCCGGTGTCATAGATGTTGGGGTGTAGGTGGGGGTACGCTAGACTGACGGTGCTCTGCTACTCTCCATAGTCCTGCTATCATGGTGTGAATCAGCCAGTCTAGCAGCCTCTTCTACCGTCCGAGGCCTGCGGTCATGAACCCAGTCTCTAACATCTGGCGGAGCAAAATAAAAAAAACTGCTCCAGCAGTAACAACTGTAAGGCATCTGCCAATGTGGTCGCCTGGCACCCCTGCATCCAGTTGCAGGCAGCGCGGTGCATACGGAAGGCCCACTCGGTAAAAGTGTCTCTGCCCGTTTTCCTGAGAGCCCTGAACTTTTTCCTATATGCCTCTGGCGTGAGGGCATAGTGGGCCACAATATTTCTTTTACCTTGTCATTGTTCTTGACCTCTTCTTTTGGCACCGCTTTGTAGGCTTCCGCTGCTCTACCTGACAGCTTACTGCTCAATAATGCGGCCCAGCTATCTCTCTCCAGGTTCTCCAATGCACATTGTCGTTCAAAATCCTGCAAATAGCGGTCTATGTCCATTTCGCCATCTGTAAAGGCTTTAAATGCAGCATGCAATAGCACTCTGCAACCAGCACTATGCCCTGCCTCTATGCTGGATGTTGAATGAGGCATTGGTGTACATTTTGGCCAAAGCGTAATAAGCCACTCACCACGTCAAGGTCGCCTCTATGAGTGGTCCCTAACACTAGTTCCTACCTGTTTATGCACCATGATAGCCACACAAAGTCCAGGGAGCGCAGGTACAGCATGCACGCTGTCACGAGTTGGAGGTCCCCGGAGAGACCACCGCGTCGTCATGCAATAAACGGATGGAAATCAGGTACAGACACATAAGAGAGTTTATTGCACAAACAAAACAGGGAAGGCAGCACAGACAAAACATGAGCTCTATGTACCGTCAGCACAGTGGGAGAAAACCCCCACTGCGCCACTGTCTAGTAATACTCCAGAGGGGCGTAACTAAGCAACTCCTGGTTTTCACTAGAGCCCTAGATGGTAGGGTTAGACTTAGCCGCAGAAAGGTGCCAGGGTCCACTCTGGAGCGTGACCTAGACAGTGACAGCAGGAGCGAATGGACTACAGGTACCAGAAGGTACCGACGGCACATAGGCAAACATAACAGACAGGTAAATACAAAACAGAGCAAATAATAACACAAGCAGGAGTTCATGCAAGGGAGCAGGAGTGGCAATGAGCAGAGAAGGACTTGCTCCACCAGAAGTAAACTGCATGGCCTTGTCATGCCACTCTGCTGCAAAGGCTTGCAGAACACAGACATATGAATACAAAACAGGGGAACTAATAATACGAGCAGGAGTTCACGCAAGGGAGCAGGAGTGGCAATGAGCAGAGAAGGACTTGCTGTCACGGAACCATGAACCAGACTTACAACAAGAGATAAGTGAAAATAAGAAGGCTTTATTGCAAATCAAGCTATAAAGCAAAAGTCCAAACGGATGGTGAAACCGAAGCAGAGTCTTTGCGTAACCAGAGGTCAGGAAACCGGAAGGGTAGTCAGACGAAGCCAGGATCAGGAACCAGCAGGGTAGTCAGACGAAACCAGGATCAGGAACCAGCAGGGAAGTCAGACGAAGCCAGGATTAGGAACCAGAAGCAGCAGCAGTCTTAGAAGCATGTGAACACAGGAGGACCAAGCAAGGAACTGACGCCACAGACCTCCTATATATATGAGCTAGGCATCCAGCTCCTCCCAGTGGGAAGGAGGAGCCGCGGGGTGGAAGGCTACAAGAAACCCAGAAACCAAGATGGCCGCCAGCACATGTCAAACGAGGGAGAACAGCAAGAAGGTAAGACCATGACAGTACCTCCCCCTCAAGGGCCCCTCCTCCGCGGAGCAAAAAACGGTTTCTGAGGGAAGCGTGCGTGGAAGGCTCGGAGCAAGGCAGGAGCATGGACATCTGCGGAGGGAACCCAGGAACGCTCCTCTGGACCATAACCACGCCAATGGACCAAAAACTGCACCCGACCGCGGACCAGGCGTGAGTCCAGGATATTGCTCACCTCATACTCCTCACGATTGCCCACTTGGACCGGACGAGGCCGAGGAACCGAGGAAGTGAAACGATTACACACCAGTGGCTTCAACAGGGAGACATGAAACACGTTGGAGATCCGCATGCCAGGGGGAAGCGCAAGGGCATAGGCTACCGGGTTTACCCTGCGAAGCACTCGGAAGGGACCAACAAAGCGAGGAGCCAGCTTGGGAGTGGGCACTCGAAGGTTGAGGTTGCGGGTGGACAACCATACACGGTCTCCGACCTGGTAGGAAGGAGCAGGCGCTCGTCTGCGATCAGCCTGGAGTCTCTGGCGCTGCGCAGAGACCTCAAGGGACTTCTGGATCTGTACCCAAGAAGCACGTAGGACGGAAAGGTGATCCTCCACAGCAGGAATATCCTGGGGAGAGAATACCTCCGGTAAGACGGCAGGTTGGAACCCATAATTGGCCAAGAAGGGAGACATCCCAGAGGAAGAGTTCACCGCCGTGTTCCTGGCAAACTCAGCCCAAGGCAGGAGGTCAACCCAATTGTCTTGGTGATCGGAGACATAGCAACGAAGGAATTGCTCCAAGGCCTGATTGGATTGTTCTGCGGCCCCATTGGACTGAGGGTGGTAGGCCGAGGAGAAGGAGAGATGAATCCCCAACTGGGAGCAAAAGGCGCGCCAGAACCTGGACACAAACTGACTCCCCCGATCCGACACAATCTCCTTGGGCAAACCGTGCAACCGTGCAACCGGAAGACCTCGCTGGCAAAAATCGTGGCCAACTCTTGTGCAGAGGGTAACTTCTTGAGAGGAACACAGTGGCACATTTTGGAAAACCGATCCACAATCATGAGAATGACCGTATGGCCTCGGGATGCAGGGAGGTCCACAATGAAATCCATCCCCAGGTGTGACCATGGGCGCTCCCCGGTAGCTATGGGTTGCAGAAGCCCCAACGGAAGGTGCCGAGGAGACTTACTCTGGGCACAAACGGAGCATGCCGCTACATATGCGGCGATGTCGGAACGTAGGGAAGGCCACCAGAACAGACGTGAAACAGCCCAGGACAGCTGATTCTTTCCAGGATGCCCCGCGGTCTTGGAGTTATGGTAGGTTCGCAACAACCGAGTGCGCAACTCCTCAGGCACAAAACATCTGCCGTTTGGTCTCCCAGAGGGAGCACCAGATTGAGCCGCCAAAATCTGCTCACCCAGAGGAGAGGTCAGGCTGGTGCGAATGGCGGCCAAGATCTGATTCGGAGGTATGACCGAGGTCGGAATCGACTCCTCCCTGGACAGCTCGGAGTACTGCCGTGATAAGGCATCCGCCCTGATGTTCTTGGAACCGGGTAGGTAGGAGACCACGTAATTAAAACGTGACAAGAACAGAGCCCATCTGGCCTGACGTGGTGTCAATCTCTTGGCCTCAGAAAGGTAGGTCAGATTCTTGTGGTCCGTCAGGATGAGAACCGGAACCACCGAACCCTCGAGCAAGTGCCTCCATTCTTTAAGGGCCTGCACGATGGCCAATAACTCCCTGTCACCAATCTGATAGTTGCACTCCGCGGGAGACAGTTTCCGGGAGTAAAACCCACAAGGAAGCAGAGGACCCTCTGGTGTTCTACGCTGAGACAGAAGGGCGCCTACTCCCGTCTCAGACGCGTCCACCTCGAGGACAAAGGGCAACCCAGGGTTGGGATGCGACAGAATGGGAGCCGACACAAAGGCGGATTTTAGGGTCTCAAAAGCTCGGATGGCCTCGAGCGGCCAGACCTGGGAATTACTGCCCTTCCTGGTTAGATCCGTGAGAGGCTTGGCCAGCATGGAAAAGTCCCTGATGAACTTCCGATAATAATTGGCGAAGCCCAAAAAGCGCTGCAGGGAACGAAGACCACTGGGCTGGGGCCACTGTAAGACAGCCGAAACCTTCTCAGGATCCATGGAGAACCCCTCAGCGGAAATGATGTAACCTAAGAAGGTTACCTGGGATCGGTGAAATTCGCATTTCTCAAGCTTACCGAACAGCTTGTTCTCTCGTAACCGTTGCAACACTCGTCTGACATCCAGAATGTGGGCCTCCATGGATTCAGAATATACCAAGATGTCATCCAAATAGACCACCACACACTGCTGCAACAGGTCACGGAAAACATCGTTGATGAATTCCTGAAAGACTGCGGGCGCATTGCACAACCCAAAGGGCATAACCAAGGATTCATAATGACCGGTCCTGGTGTTAAACGCGGTCTTCCACTCATCGCCCGCCTTGATCCTTACCAGGTTATATGCCGCCCTCAGGTCGAGTTTGGTAAAGACCGTGGCCCCTTTAAGGCGATCGAACAGCTCGGAAATCAAGGGTATCGGGTAAGCGTTCTTGATCGTGATGCGATTGAGACCCCTGTAATCGATGCAAGGCCTCAACTCACCGCCCTTCTTTTTCACAAAGAAAAATCCAGCCCCTGCCGGGGACGAGGATTTGCGAATGTGTCCGCGTGAAAGCGCCTCCCTCACATACTCCTCCATGGCCTCATTCTCCGCTACCGACAGTGGATAGACCTTGCCACGAGGAGGAACGGCACCAGATTGTAACTCTATGGCACAATCGTATGGGCGGTGCGGAGGTAGGGCAACCGCACGCACCTTATCGAATACATCCCGGTACTCCTCGTATTCAGGAGGCAACAGAGAGTCCGAGGAAGTACACAGCAACTTGGCAGGCCCATGGATGCAACTAGCCCCACACTGCGGTGACCACGAGAGGATCTCGGCCGATCTCCAATCGAAAGTCGGATTATGCTTCTGGAGCCAGGGGTACCCCAAGACCACCGAGTAGTGTGGAGACGAAATAACCTGGAGGCAGACCGACTCTCTGTGAACGGCACCAATGGCTATCCCCACTGGAAGGGTCTCATGAGTCACGTGTGGCGGCAGAAGGGGTCTGCCGTCTATCGCCTCAAGAGCCAGTGGGGAACCTCGAGCTTGCAGAGGAATGGAATTGGCGGCAGCGAACATACTATCAATGAACAAACCACCAGCACCAGAGTCCACCAACGCCTGGGTCGTCACCGAGCCCCTGACCCAGGAGAGGACAACAGTGATCAGTGGTTTGTCAACACGGGAAACCGGGGACGAGGAGACTCCACCCAAGATCTGCCCCCGACAGGATCTCAGGTACGAGCGTTTTCCCGGACGGTTCGGACATGCCAACCGAAAATGCCCACCGAGACCACAGTACATGCATCGGCCCTCGCGTCTCCGGAGTGCCTTCTCCACCTCGGACAGGCGAGCAAACCCCAGCTGCATGGGTTCACCCCCAGACAAGTCATCCCCAGGAGGCGTGGGAGGAGAGGGAGGCACGGGTGGGATAGCAAACGTAGGCGCCAATCTGTTAGAAGACCTCCGCAGGCTCTCCTTAAAGGAAGGTCTCTCCCTGAGTCTGGAGTCAATCAAAATCAGGAAAGAAATAAGAGCCTCGAGCTCCACTGGTAGGTCCTTAGCTGCAACCTCATCCTTCAAGGCATCCGAGAGACCATGAGAGAAAGCAGCGACCAGAGCCTCATTATTCCAGCCCACCTCTGCTGCCAGGGTACGAAACTCAATGGCGCATTCGGCTACGGATCGTGAACCCTGTCTGATGGACATAAGGAGCTTCACAGCAGAGGCAGCACGAGCCGGCACATCGAATACCTTCCGAAGAGAAGCAATGAAACCGGAAAACTCGGCAACCACCGGATCGTTGTTCTCCCATAAAGGGCTGGCCCAGGCCAAGGCCTTGTCTGCGAGCAGCGAGATCAAGAAGCCCACCTTTGATCTCTCAGTAGGAAAGGCATGTGGCAGCAACTCGAAATAAATGCCCACCTGGTTAAGGAAACCTCGGCACTGAGTTGGCTCTCCCCCAAAGCGCTGTGGAAGAGGGGCAGAACCGGACATACCCCGAAACACCGCAGGCGCAACAACAGGTGTCGGGGTAGACTCTGGCGCAACAACCGGAGCGGCAGTAGGAGCGAAATGAGCCGTGCGTTCAAGCAGGGTTTGCAACGCCACAGCGAACCGACCCAACAGGTGATCCTGCTGATCAAGTCTGGCAACCAGCGTGGGTAGCGAGGATGGCCCTGTACCGTCAGAATTCATGGCTTGGTCCTAATGTCACGGAACCATGAACCAGACGTACAACAAGAGATAAGTGAAAATAAGAAGGCTTTATTGCAAATCAAGCTATAAAGCAAAAGTCCAAACGGATGGTGAAACCGAAGCAGAGTCTTTGCGTAGCCAGAGGTCAGGAAACCGGAAGGGTAGTCAGACGAAGCCAGGATTAGGAACCAGAAGCAGCAGCAGTCTTAGAAGCATGTGAACACAGGAGGACCAAGCAAGGAACTGACGCCACAGACCTCCTATATATATGAGCTAGGCATCCAGCTCCTCCAAGTGGGAAGGAGGATCCGCGGGGTGGAAGGCTAAAAGAAACCCAGAAACCAAGATGGCCGCCAGCACATGTCAAACGAGGGAGAACAGCAAGAAGGTAAGACCATGACACTTGCTCCACCAGAAGTAAACTGCATGGCCTTGTCATGCCACTCTGCTGCAAAGGCTTGCTGAACACAGACATCAGAATAAACACAAAGTAACTAAAACATAACTGGCAGAACAGAAAGACAGGAAAAAGGACGCAAATGAACAAGTAGGGAAACTCACAGAGCACAGACAGACAGACACAGATCCCATGGGTCAGCAGCATGGGAGAGAATACAAACCAGGAACAGGACAGACAACACACACCAGGAGAGCTGACCCAGAACTGAGGAAAGCTCAGCCTTATATACAGGTTCCATGGGTGCAGCAGAGAGACCACACCCATGGAGCAGACAGAGGATTAACTCCTAATAGGAATACAGGGGAGTTAACCCATACAGAACCACAAATAATACAGAGGAACAGAACTTCAGCGAGGAGCGCCAAACGAGCAAGAACGGAAGGTCACAGCCAGAGATAGTGGCTGTGACACACGCCAGGCACACTCTGCTTTTAACCCCGTCCGGTGCCGTGACAGCTTTCATCGGATCCAGGGATGCAAGTACCAACATGCATGTTGAGCCCACTATATACTTCTCCTGGAGCCAAATGGCTACTGGTAGGCGCTGTAAAAGTAGACTCAGTTTTATACTGACTTTAAAACCAGCCTCCAGGGCAGACTAACTGGTCAGGTGTGCATGACTGCATGGAGATCGCCACGCCTCCAATATATACTACAAAGAAAAAATGTGGGGGATTCAGTCAGCACAACCCTATATGCAGGTGCACATCGCTATGGCGAAATACATATACAAACGCAAAAACACAAATGCAATAGCACTCTGCCCTGCCTCTATGCTTGATGTTGAATGAGGCATTGGTGTACATTTTGGCCAAAGCGTAATAAGCCACTCACCACGTCAAGGTCGCCTCTATGAGTGGTCCCCAACACTGCGACCTTGACGTGGTGAGTGGCTTATTACGCTTTGGCCAAAATGTACACCAATGCCTCATTCAACATCCAGCATAGAGGCAGGGCAGAGTGCTATTGCATTTGTGTTTTTGCGTTTGTATATGTATTTCGCCATAGCGATGTGCACCTGCATACAGGGTTGTGCTGACTGAATCCCCCACATTTTTCTTTGTAGTATATATTGGAGGCGTGGCGATCTCCATGCAGTCATGCACACCTGACCAGTTAGTCTGCCCTGGAGGCTGGTTTTAAAGTCAGTATAAAACGGAGTCTACTTTTACAGCGCCTACCAGTGGCCATTTGGCTCCAGGAGAAGTATATAGTGGGCTTAGCATGCATGTTGGTACTTGCATCCCTGGATCCGATGAAAGCTGTCACGGCACCGGACGGGGTTAAAAGCAGAGTGTGCCTGGCGTGCATGCTGTACCTGCGCTCCCTGGACTTTGTGTGGCTATCATGGCCAATAAACAGGTAGAAACTAGTGTTAGGGACCACTCAGAGGCAACCTTGACGTGGTGAGTGGCTTATTACGCTTTGGCCAAAATGTACACCAATGCCTCATTCAACATCCAGCATAGAGGCAGGGCAGAGTGCTGGTTGCAGAGTGCTATTGCATTTGTGTTTTTGCATTTGCTTGAAGTTATTGCTGCCAAAGGAGGTTCAACCAGTTATTAAATCCAAGGGTTCACATACTTTTTCCACCTGCACTGTGAATGTTTACATGGTGTGTTCAATAAAAACATGGTAACATTTAATTCTTTGTGTGTTATTAGTTTAAGCAGACTGTGATGGTCTATTGTTGTGACTTAGATGAAGATCAGATCACATTTTATGACCAATTTCTGCAGAAATCCATATCATTCCAAAGGGTTCACATACTTTTTCTTGCAACTGTATATCAATAGAAATACAACACGTGTACAGGTGTAATGGTGATGGCTGTATAGCTCTTGATGCCAATCTCAAATGACTTCTGGTTGTTCCCAGTTAAAGTCTGATTCATGTATGCGGCAATATTCACAGTTAGTGACACAGCATCACTTCCAAAAGTCACCTGATAAGTTCACAATAACATAATGGGTACTCCCTAGGAGCTGGGTCTTACCCGTCTTCACTGCCTCTTTGCAGCACTGATTCCAGGTGGCCGCACACCAGCGGTGTCCCACGTGGTGTGCTAAACCTCAGCGTGGCATCCCACGTGATCTGGTTGCTTAGGAGACCGGGTAAAGCTGAGATGACGTCACAAATAGGTGACAGCTTACTCAGGATCCGGAAAAAGCTGATTCTCCTTTATCTTATTTTCTTATTGCAGATATTATCTCTGTTAGATTGGCAAGTGCAATGCTCACTCCTCAAACCAGATGCGTTTCGAGGTGCTGTACCTCTTCCTCAGTGGCCAACTGAGTGAGCGTATCCTCACTCTTATATATGTAACAAATACTCTCATACTGCTTCACATTGTTATGCATTACTAAAATCTGGAATGGACCAGGGTCATATTCCTTCTTACTATCCTACTCCTTAAAAACCTGGTGTAGAATCAGCCCATACTGATACCATCATATTATAAAAAAAAACTCATTAACTTCCATGCCTCCATAAATAAAACATATATAAAAATTAAAACATATAAAAAAAATTGTATAAATTTTTTTTGTAGAAAACATAAGATACTATATTCAACCATATATCAACTAAAAATAGGATTTGGAGAAATACGCAAGGTCACACAGTAACCTACCAAAAAAACGCACCACGAATGCATAAGCATAAAACCTGCGTTTCTAGTGCGATTTGACCCTTTGTCACAAATTTCAAAAGGGGTACTATGAGTAGACAAACACATACTGCCACATATAGGTAGCTCTCCTGTAAACGCTGGGAAGACACAACAATATTCATCCAGCGTATCAGTATAGGAACCACAAAATAGGATAGGATCCCGAATATACATTGTTTGTCAGGAATAGTGTTGAGCGCAAATATTCGAATAGCAAATTTTTTTTTGCGAATATCGGCACTTCACTAATTCGCGAATATTTCGAATATAGCGCTATAAATTCGTTATTTCGAATATTTGTTTTTTCTTTTTTATTATTGTTATATTTTTTTCTTTTCCACTTCCCAAAAGTAGTTCTTACCTGTTCTGAGGATTCCTGGCTTCCTGGCTGCTCCAGTCAGTGCCCGTTGCCGCTTCTGCCGACTTCCGTGCTCATGGAGCGTCCCCATCACCATGGGAACACCTCCATACTAGAATGTACTGTCGGATGTGAGAATTAAGTTGAAATAGCAATGCGATTAATATAACTTGAAGTAATCGCATTGCGATTTCAACTTAGAGCTGGGTTTCTAATGGGTCAGCTTGCTAGAATTAACGAAGTTACCGAATATGGAATATAGCAGTGCTAAGTTGAAATCGCAATGCGATTAATATAACTTGAAGTAATCACATTGTGATTTCAACTTATACCTGGTTTACTATGGTTGGCTTGGTAGAATTAGCGAAGATGACGAATATGACGAATGTATTCGTCATATTCCTCAAAACGAAGATAACAAAATATTCTCCATCTTCGTCAACTTAGCTCCATATTCGTCAACTTCGCTAATTCTAGCAATCAAATAGGAAAGTTGACTATAGAGACAGCTGTGTTTAATTCGCTATGCGATTATATTACTTGATAATTATTATAATTATTCTCTATTTATTAAAAAAAAAGAAAAGTAATATAATCACATAGCGAATTAAACACAGCTGTCTCTATAGTCAACTTTCCTATTTGAGTGCTAGAATTAGTGAAGTTGACGAATATGGAGCTAAAACGAAGATGGAGAATATTTCGTTATCTTCGTTTTGAGGAATATGACGAATACATTCGTCATATTCGTCATCTTCGCTAATTCTAGATATCAAACCAATAGAAAAAGTTGCCTTAAGTTAAAATCGCAATACGCGATTATTTAAATCGCATATTAATCGCAATAACTAGAATAATGACGAATATTTGATTTTGACGAATATGAGACGAATATTCTAGCGAATATTCGCTAATTTTGTCTTAATCGAATATGGCACCTCCCGCTCATCACTTGTCAGGAACCCTCTGAAAATGGGGATCCCCAGGCTATTCAGGAGTGCACGACTCGCTGGAGTGCCACATCTCCAGCACTGTAAATCTGCAAATAAAAGGGGGTTAGTCAGCACCTCCCAGTGCGCAGGTGCACGCTGCCATGGCAAAGACCTAGAGAAACAGGCACACAAAATACAGTGACCAATCAATATACAGTAAGATATAACACACTACCACATGAACAGTAAAATCTCTCCTCTCTATCCTGGAGATAATTGGATAAAGGGGCCGGACAAGGTTCCATGTGGTCGATGACTAAGACCATTGTAACATAGTAACATACAGTAGTTGCATATCTGGGCCTTGCCCAAAAAATGAATGGGCCTACCCAATTTATCCAGCTGCACCGCCTGCTTAGAATTCGGGAGAGAGGCTGCAGCCGAT
The DNA here is from genome assembly GCF_905171765.1 of Bufo bufo. Lineage (NCBI taxonomy): Eukaryota > Metazoa > Chordata > Amphibia > Anura > Bufonidae > Bufo > Bufo bufo. Next base: position 232,014,272 of record NC_053391.1, read on the forward strand.
CTGGAAGAACCCGGGACGGACGGGATCTCGGCGGAGGGACACCAAGTGGTGGCATTGGAGGAGGACTGGCAGATGGCACACACCGGCGCCCTTAAACAGCAAAATGATGGCAGAACAGCTCCATGTCCACGCCGCCCCAGTTGGTCACAACTTGGAACTGAGCCAGGGTGGCCGCTGCCTTAGCCAAAAAAGACCTGTGGCAGTCGTAGAACGCCCAACCACCATACCTGTGACCCAACTCAACTACTCGGTACAGATACAGGTCCAACTCCTCCCTCCTGTTGGGCGCCACCGAATAGACCACGTCTCTGTACACACTGAACACCAGCATGAACTCGGGCAGGGACAGCTTACGGTTGAGACAGGGATCCTTCATTTTAAGGATCACCGAAACGTCCCCGCAGGCAAAGGCCTTGTTCTCGGTCATGTCCAGCGACACCAACAGCAAGGAAGCGAGGTTTACATCCTTCCCCTCCAGGATGTCCTTCCTGATGCTAAGGGGCACAAAGTGAGCCAGAGTAACAGAGGGAGGTGAAGCAGGGATACCCGAGAGCACTGGGGGGGCTGCGGGAACCACCACGACAGCCGCGGCCGGGGGGCCGGAGTCTGCCACTTCCACCGACTCCATACGCTGTTGCAAATTCCCTTAACGGAACCCAGCGATGCTGTAATTCAGCCGTCAGACGGGGGATGGTCCATGCTCGTAGGGACGGAGTACTGCCATGTTCGGAGCCCCTGGCAGGGGAAGGCGGAATGGAGACCAACTCATCTAAATCCGAAGCCCGAGACATCCTGTGAATACGAATGAGAGAAGCGAAGAAATGTAACGAGCGCCATAGCCAACGTGCTCTGATCCACCACCAGACACCCGACAAACCAGACAACAGAAAGACTGTGAACAACGTAATGGCAACACAGACGTGGGGCAGAATGAGGCCCGTGACAGGTGTAAGCTAACTAACCGAGACGTGACCGAGGCCTGGAACGAACAGGCATGTCACACTGAGGTCTCGGCATGCAAGGCTGCGTGTGTACAATAAGGTACACATAAATTACACTGTATGCACGTGGCGGCACCAGAGACCCCGCGGGTAAATGACTAGGAGCAGAACAAAGTCCGTCCGACGGCCATTAATGTGGAGAGTGGCAAGACAACGTATGACGTATGAGCAGGAAACTCGAGGACAATGGTTACCAATCAAACCTAAAGACACTCAGAGTTCCCCCGACCCCTGTTGGGGTAGAGACTATGTGTATGCAATACGGCTGCTAACCACGTGCTTCGTGAAAAACCACTACGCATCCCCCACAGCACCACGACCTATGACCTAGTGTATGTGGACTAGCGAGGTGTAGTGCACTGCGATGTGCGCACATAATGAACCGAAAATGCGAGGAAACCCTCGACAGAGTTCCACACACCTGAAACGAGTAAGCAGCACAAATTCCCATGGGGAACTGCGGATCCACACGCATACTCAGACCTGCGATAAATGAAAACATCAGTATAAAACGCCAGCCAAACCACAGATACGCAGACACATACCAACAGTCCAAACGCCCCCACGTACTGAAACACATGCCGCCACGCAACCCCCCCTGTCACGACCAGCGGAACCTTCACATGCACAGTCACCCAGGAAACCCCCATACCTGCACATGCAACACGTCCACCATCAACGAAAAAGGGCACCAACATTCAGCAACCACGGGAAGCACAACACCCCCCGCAAGGCAGCAAGCGCAACCAAAAACACAATCACCAGAAATGGATGTCACTTCCCCTTTAAAAAAATAAAAATAAAATTCAAACACACATTTCCCCCCCCCCTCAGTTGCAGGTGAGCTAGAGCAAGGGTAGGCAGTGGCCGTGCAGCCTGAAATGAAACAAAGCATTGTATTGAATGGAAACTGCAAACAGCAGAGCTCAAAGGCATACTCAACCCCTGAAAATTCGAATCTCCCGCCGCAAGGAGAGGAACGAAAAACGGCCGATCAATACGGAAGGCAGCCGAGGCCGGACAGCAGCAGCCGAATGATGTCACGGGTCGGAAGTCGAAAGCCTGAACGTTGCTCCAGATAACTCAATCGTCCCGGCGGGTGAGTGGCGGAACCAGAGGGGTTAAGATGTGCGGGGCTCCTCTCACAAATCCAGCCAATAATTGGCCTCAAACCTGCTGACAATACATTGTGATATCATAATGCATTCCCGTATACTACCATCTACTGACCATACATTGTGACATCATAATGGAATCCTGGATAGTATTATCTGCTGACCATACATTGTGACATTATAATGGAATCCGGGATACTATCATCTGCTGACCATACATTGTGACATCATAATGGAATCCGGGATACTATCATCTGCTGACTATGCCTTTTCGTCCTACGGCAGCACATCATGGGTTAAGCTTGTCTTCATACCTTTTCTAGGACCGCCCACCTAGATAAAATAGATAATTAATTAATTAGCTAAATACTATATAGGGACATCCCCCAAAGTGCATCTCCGTGTTTTTTTATTGTCTTCATCCATAAGGACGAAGCCCACCTAGGATTGTCGGCCATTATACCTTGTTGTTCGATGTTTAGCGCCCAGGAGTGGTAATAGCCATGTTTGGTTCCTGGCTCCACTCCTATCCGCTCATAGCCCCCACCGAAAGGAACGGAAGGAAAACTTTTAGGCTGGCGTGCGCTCCTTACTCGCAGCCGGAAGTAGAAGAGCCGAACTTCCGGTTTGTCGTGCGGTGAAACGCACTGTGGAATGCAGGCGCAGGGCGTCTGACATCACACGCACGATTGCCTCCCACTTCTGTTCAGGCGCATAAAGTTAAGTATATATGGCGGATTACTGCAGAGCTCGGTGCCCATTGCGCCTGGCAGCTCTAGCAGAATTAAGGTATATTAACCTGTCTCTTGTCAGGCAAACCTCCCTTTATTTTTAATACAGTTGCAAGAAAAAGTATGTGAACCCTTTGGAATGATATGGATTTCTGCACAAATTGGTCATAAAATGTGATCTGATCTTCATCTAAGTCACAACAATAGACAATCACAGTCTGCTTAAACTAATAACACAAATAATTAAATGTTACCATGTTTTTATTGAACACACCATGTAAACATTCACAGTGCAGGTGGAAAAAGTATGTGAACCCCTAGACTAATGACATCTCCAAGAGCTAATTGGAGTGAGGTGTCAGCCATTTGGAGTCCAATCAATGAGATGAGATTGGAGGTGTTGGTTACAGCTGCCCTGCCCTATAAAAAAAAACAAAAAAAAAACACACCAGTTCTGGGTTTGCTTTTCACAAGAAGCATTGCCTGATGTGAATGATGCCTCACACAAAAGAGCTCTCAGAAGACCTACAATTAAGAATTGTTGACTTGCATGAAGCTGGAAAGGGTTATAAAAGTATCTCCAAAAGCCTTACTGTTCATCAGTCCACGGTAAGACAAATTGTCTATAAATGGAGAAAGTTCAGCACTGCTGCTACTCTCCCTAGGAGTGGCCATCCTGTAAAGATGATTGCAAGCGCACAGCACAGGCTGCTCAATGAGGTGAAGAAGAATTCTAGAGTGTCAGCTAACGACTTACAAAAGTCTCTGTCATATGCTAACATCACTGTTAGCGAATCTACGATACGTAAAACACTAAACAAGAATAGATTTCATGGGAGGATACCACAGAGGAAGCCACTGCTGTCCAAAAACCATTGCTGCACGTTTACAGTTTGCACAAGAGCACCTGAATGTTCCACAGCAGTACTGGCAAAATATTCTGTGGACAGATGAAACCAAAGTTGAGTTTGGAAGAAACACACAACACTATGTGTGGAGAAAAAGAGGCACAGCACACCAACAGCAAAACCTCATCCCAACTGTGAAGTATGGTGGTGGGGGCATCATGGTTTGGGGCTGCTTTGCTGCGTCAGGGCCTGGACGGATTGCTATCATCGAAGAAAAAATGAATTCCCAAATTTATCAAGACATTTTGCAGGAGAACTTAAGGCCATCTGTCCACCGGCTGAAGCTCAACAGAAGATGGGTGTTGCAACAGGACAACGACCCAAAGCATAGAAGTAAATCAACAACAGTATGGCTTAAACAGAAGAAAATACGCCTTCTGCAGTGGTCCAGTCAGAGTCCTGACCTCAATCCGATTGAGATTCTGTGGCATGTCCTCAAGAAAGCGATTCACACCAGACATCCCAAGAATATTGCTGAACTGAAACAGTTCTGTAAAGAGGAATGGTCAAGAATTACACCTGACCGTTGTGCACGTCTGATCTGCAACTACAGGAAACGTTTGGTTGAAGTTATTGCTGCCAAAGGAGGTTCAACCAGTTATTAAATCCAAGGGTTCACATAATTTTTCCACCTGCACTGTGAATGTTTACATGGTGTGTTCAATAAAAACATGGTAACATTTAATTCTTTGTGTGTTATTAGTTTAAGCAGACTGTGATTTTCTATTGTTGTGACTTAGATGAAGATCAGATAAAGAAGAAAATCCACAGCACTCCTCAGTTCTGGTGAACAAGCTGGTTACTTTATTGGTAACAGCAGCATAGGGATAGCAACGTTTCAACCATCTCTGGTCTTTATCAAGCATAGCTTGATAAAGACCAGAGATGGTTGAAACGTTGCTATCCCTATGCTGCTGTTACCAATAAAGTAACCAGCTTGTTCACCAGAACTGAGGAGTGCTGTGGATTTTCTTCTTTATCTGTACACCTATAGGACCCCCAGCCAGGATCCCCATCTGCGAGCACCGACCTATCTAGGTTTCTATTGGCAACTGTCCCTATATCGGGACCTGGAGTGCTGCTTAACCCTCTTTTTTTACTTAGATGAAGATCAGATCACATTTTATGACCAATTTGTGCAGAAATCCATATCATTCCAAAGGGTTCACATACTTTTTCTTGCAAATGTATATGGTTCCTTTTTTGACTGGGTCTTATCTGTGTTTGTTTGTCTTCAGATGTCCAGTTCATCCAGCAAAGAGGGGAAAAGAGCCCGTAAAAGCGGACATAGATTTTGTTTCTCATGCGAACAACCGCCTTCCGGATGATTTCTTGGAAGAATTGTGTGTACACTGTAAGGAGGATTCCCACAGGTCCTCTCTTGCTAGATCTAAAATCGAGGTCTTCCAAAAAACAGAAAACTAAAACACGCCCTGTGTATTTCATGTATACAGCCCTTACCAAATAATTGCTCCTCTAAGATATGTGAGAACTGCTCTCATCCTGAGGAAATAACGGATACTGAGACAAGAAGATTGATGTTTCTCTTCAAATCCTTTTTGTCCCAGTCCAAAAAGAGTGTCAAAAAGAAAACATTTCTCATCTCCGTCCTCCTCTGAACAATCCTTGCGTTCCGAGGGAGAAGTTTCTTCAGATTCTGAATTGGATATCCCAATTTTGGAAGATAATTTTCTATTTAATAAAAATGATGCTAATCATTTAATTAAAGATGTTAAAAATATTATGGAATCTAAGAAGGAGAAAGCATCTGATCAGGGTGAAGAGAATCTTTTTTTATTTTCCCAAAAAGAAAGCTTCTGTTTTTCCCAGTCATCCGGTGTTAAACACCATCATGCGTAAAGAATGTTAACAACCAGTTGGGAAAATAAATTTAGGATCCAGATTTAGGGCCACATACAAGACGGACCCTTCCGAATCCACTAGCTGGGAAACTCCTGCCAGGGTAGATCCCGCAGTCGCTAGACTGGCTAAGAAATCCCTTTTTCCCAGTGATGACTCCTCCTTGCTCAAGGATTCCATGGAGAAGGCTGATAGTCTCCAGAAAAGATTGCATACATACCTAGCCTCTCTGAATAAGGCCGCTTTGGCGACAGTTCCAGTAGCCCATGCACTAAGGGTTTGTCTAAGTCATTTCAGCAGAGCTATAGAGGATGGAGTTTCAAGAGAAGAGCTACTCCAACAGTTACCAACTCTAAAGCTGGCAGCGGAATACCCGTGTGATTTTCCGGTGGATTCTATAATTGATTGCAAAAAATATGGCTCTTACCAATTCCATCAGAAGATCTATCTGGTTGAAGTTATGGTCTGGAGACCCAGCCTCAAAAAGTAATCTGTGCTCACTGCCATTTGAACCCGGAAGATTATTTGGAACGCAATTGGACAAACTGCTTGAATCTAACACTGAAGAGAAAGTATTAAAATTCCCTCAGTTTAAATGCAAAGATAAAACTAGTTTTTTTCGTCCCTATAGAGGACAAGACTATAGAAGATCTAGTTTTAGAGGACGCCCCAACAGGGGAAGATCTGACCATATATTTGGGACAACATCAGAGAGATCAAGAAGGAAGTTTGATGATGCTAAACCACTAAAGACAGTTTTGATGCCAGAAGTCAAAAAATAGGACGTCGCCTCATACATTACTAATCAGAATGGCAGCAAATCACTACAGACAGATGGGCTCTAGAGATCATAAAAGAAGGATATACGCTGGAGTTCGACCATTTTTGAAGCGATAGATTCCTTTTAAACAAAAAAGATCCACAAGTAGTCCAGCTTCTAGAAGAATTTCTAGAAAAAGGTGCCCTAGAACCAGTACCAAACCACCAAAAGGAATACGGGGTATATTCCAGGATTTTCCATGTTCCCAAGGCAGGCAGGAAAAATCGACTCATTATAGATCTACGATACCTCAACCAATATATAAAGAAAACACACTTCAAGATGGAGACAATAAGATCTATCACAGTGGTACTCAGGAAAAAACTGTTCATGGTATCCCTAGATCTGAAGGATGCTTACCTTCACATTCCAATAAAATAAGCAAGAAGATTTTTAAGAATTGCCATTACCTTAAATGGGAAGACTTTACACTATCAGTTCAAGGCACTCCCCTTTGGCCTTTGTTCTGCTCCACAAATATTTACAAAAGTCGCGGTCATAGTAGCAGTGAAACTTCACCTTCAGAATATCCAAGTTTTTACTACATACACTAGATGTCAAAAGAGCAATCGAAATCTACCTTCAAAGAACCGAAGAGTTCAGAACTGCGGAAAGACTATTTATATTATTTGCTAGACCAAGGAAAGGATTACAACCATCCTAAGATACTCTTGCGAGATGGATAAAAGCTACAATTACGGAAGCCTATTACTTAGGAGTACCTTCTCCTTTTCCTATCAAAGCGCATTCTACAAGAGCTACTGCAACCTCCTGGGTGGAACAAGCGCAAGTATCTATTGAAGACATCTGCAATGCAGCCACTTGGTCCTCATCTCTAACCTTCGTGAAACATTACCGGCTTGACATCAATGCTAAGAGCTCAGCCTTTGGTGCTGGGGTGTTAAGAGCAGTACTTGATGTAGACACCCCCCCTTTGTGATCTATAAAAATACCATGATGTGCTGCCATAGGACGAAAAGGGAAAGGAAAAAAATCGTACCTGGGATTTTACTTTCCTTGAGTCTGAAGGCAGCACATGGATAACCTACCTAAATAAAACTCTATCTTTTAAAAAAACACGGAGATGCACTTTGGGGGATGTCCCTATATAGTATTTGTGGTCAGGACCTATATGAGTGGAAGATGCCCAACCACCACCCCACTACCTAATTGGCCTGAGGTGTGCCTTGGCCTCACTAGGTCGGTATGCCTGAAAAAGGGGGCATACTCTGAATGTGATGATAGAATGACTGAATGAAGAATGGGAATGGGTGGGCAGGGAACGTCAGAATGCAGACGTGCTGCCTGGGAGAGCCAGACCGCTTATGACAGGTACCGGCCCCTCCAACAAATCCAGGCTGCCTGCGGCCAGCCTTAACACTTGTGGTCAGGACCTATAAGAGTGGAAGATGCCCAACCACCACCCCCCTACCTAATTGGCCTGAGGTGTGCCTTGGCCTCACTAGGTCGGTATGCCTGAAAAAGGGGGCAAAACCCACCAGTGAGGGAAGGATTGGCCTGACGTGCTACTCTGCCAACGTACTGAATGCTTGGACCAGCTCCGCCTGTGGCTCCGGGATATACCGTACAAAGCACCCCAAGCGCCAGCGCCCCAAGTGTTTGATGATATGCACAGGGACTCCATGCTTGGACGCTGCAGATGCTGCACCGATGCGGAAAGAATGCCCCGAAAATTGAGCCGGATTCAATCCTACATTGGTCAACAGGATGCGAATATGTTTGATGAACTGGCTAGACGTCAGTGGACCAACAGGGAATGGAAGTAACGGGTCGGTGGGGCTGTGAAGACTAAGGGCCAGCAAGAGGTTGTCCAAGACTGTCACTGGACACCATGCATTTGTGGTCTGGAAGAACTTAACTACATGGCCGGGACCTACCTGCCTGGTTTTGTTGTGAGGCAACTGCAAATGAAAGTTACTGCCCATCCTGACTAAATCTCCCTTGCGGAGAGCCACCGCCCATTGTCTGGCCTTGGTAACTTCACCTGGTCTTAAAAACCCGTAAAACGCCAAGTACACCGCTGCCTTGATCACCAGGCTGGGAAGGACTCCGAATGGTGACAATGTGAGAACTTCCGACAGATTACGAAACGTGTCCCCCGTAATAGGTCGACGGACCGACTTAACCGTTACCTGGCTTTTCTGAATGCCTCTGAGGATGGCCTTGATTGGGTGAGCCGAAAATATAAAGGGTCTGTCTGGCTCTTGAAGTGCCAAAAAATGCTGCACCCCTGCCAAATATAGCCTAATAGTGTTGTAGGATAGAGCCAATACCGAATGACAATATGACACGAAAGCCACCATATACTTGACCTGACCAGTGTCACCCCTAGGATATGCCAACTGAAAGTTTGAGAAAACCACCCACGCTCGGCAGTACGACCTCAACGTGCTGGCCGACGAAGACTTCGTAATGAGTGAACTGGCGACCACCATCAGAGAGTCTAATCCAAGACCAGCAGCCACCAGTCCGGTACCGGGGTGCCCACTGAGTCTGCTTCTGGGTTCTGTAAGAAAAAGCGTGAAAAATCAAAACGAGATAAAGCATCAGCTGCAACATTGCTGACCCCGTCCAAAAACAGGGCATGAAAATGAAACCCCTGTTCCAGAGCTATCCAGGTCAATCTACGCATGAAAGACATGATGAGTAACGATTTAGATCTGCCCTTGTTAATGATCTCTGCAGTCGCCATGTTGTCAGTGTGGAAAACCACCGTGTGACCCGACCACCTATGCCCCCAAACTATAGCAGCTGCTACGATAGGATAGATCTCGAACAATGCCGACGTCTGAGAAAACCCCGGCATCTGTAGCACGTGTGTGGGCCATGAGCTGGCGAACCAATGTGAGCCAAATATGGCCGCGAAACCTACCGAGGCAGCCGCGTCTGAAAATACGTGTGGAGAATCAGAAGTGGTCCTCGGAATAAACATGGAAATGCCATTCCACCTGCTGAGAAATCTTTCTCACATGAACAGATCTGCTCGGGCGTTCGCATTAAGATGCACTGATGCGTCCAAATCACTGGTCTGTTGTAATAAGACTAGCAATCTTGAAATGAATGATCTACCCTGAGGAATGATCCTCATGGCAAAGTTTAACATGCCCAACAGAGACTGCAATTCTCTCTTGGTGCAAACCTGAGACATGAGCAAGGAACGGACACCTGACTTGATTCTGTCGAGTTTGTCTAGTGGCAGACTGGCTGACATGGCGCGTGAATCCAGAGAGATCCCCAAGAACGTGACAACCTGCGCAGGCCCTTCTGTTTTGTGTTCAGCCACCAAAATGTTTAACTCCTTGAAAACTTGCAAGAGAACTTGCAAGTCAACAGGCGCCTGTGAGGGTTCTTCGACCAACAGAAAATCATCCAGGTAGTGAATGACATTCTGGCAACCCCGTTCCAACAAAATCCATTCCAGTGCCTGCGCTAACATGTCAAACAGACTGGGGCTGCTCTTGGAACCAAACGTCAACTTGGTGACGAAATAGTATGCATCTCCATTTGATGCCATGCCACTGCCAGAGAGATGGGCTAATGGGCAGCAGTTTGAACGCATCAGAGACATCTGCTTTGGACAGCTAAGCCCCTTTTCCTGTCTGAAGAATGACCTGGATAGCCTGGTCCACGGAAGTATACTTCAAAGAAAATTCCTCGGACGGAATCAACGAGTTAAGATTTGGAACGTGGGAAGAATGTGGAGCAGACAAATCATAAATCAAATGAAATTTATTAGAATATTTTCCCTGCACCACCCCCACCGGGCTCACCCTCCAAGTGCAGAAAGGAGGGGACTGGAAAGGATCAATGATGAAACCCTTGTCCAGCTCACTTGCCAGCAGTAGATCCACCAGACCAGCATGTTTAGAAGCCGAATGCAGGGTGGGGCATTCATGAGTCTGCTGAGGCAAGGTGATGAGCCCAGTGTGGAACCCCCGTGAAAACCCTTCCACCAGGAATGTACGGAACGGCTGAACCGGATGAAGCCGCAGCAGCTGGTCTAGTACCTCCACATTCACCCGGCTCAGTCATGCCGGCTTCAATGTGCAGACCGTGACCGGATGTGCCCTAAAACATGTGGCACAGACATGCAGGAGCCTGCACTGGCTGAAATTGCAGATGGCGTAGTTAAAGTTATTGCAGAGCTGGGCTTTCCCTAAATAGTGAATGGGTCTCCCTAGCTTGTCAAACTGGGTTGACTGCTGGCTAGGACCCGGGTTGATCCCACCTCTGGAGGTACTGGGGGCGGCTGTGAGATCAGCCAATGGGCACCAAGCGGTAGTATGAGCAGGAGACTGACATGTAGCGCACACCGGGGACTTCAAACTGGCGAAGTGCCTACAAAATAGTTCCATGTCAATATTTCTCCAGTCTGTGACTACCTGGAACTGGTCCCAAATGGCTGCCGCTTTGGCTGAGAAGGACCTATGATAATCATAGAATGCCGAACCCCCGTACTTGTGCGCCAAATCTACCACCCTGTAGAGGTAAATGTCCAACTCTTCTCTCCTGTAAAACGTCTCTAAACAGGCTGAAGGCCAGGACGAACTCGGCCAGAGTCAGTTTGCGACTGAGCCTGGGGTGCTTGGACTTAAGTACAACTGACAACTCGCTACAGCCGAAGGACTTGTTTTCTGTTACGTCGTGGGACGTTATTAACAAGGATGCCAGGTTGACATCCTTGCCCTCCAGGATGTCCTTCTTTATGTTAGGCCTAACAAAATATACTGGCGCCACTGAAGGTACTCCCCCGCCCTGTGACAGGTTAGCTGTAGACAGTAGAGTAGGCCCAGTACCTGCCACAACAGCCGGAGGTGCCGTGCCACTGGCTGGCCCAACTACGCTGCTCCATCACCTCCATCCGGGCTTGTAAATCCTGGATGGAACCCGTGAGTATGTTCAACACCGTGTGAATCTGCACCAACGAATTAGTGATGGTGGTATTGTCGCTGGTAGCAGCAGGCCTGGCCTGTGGTGTAGCAGGGAAAAGAAGTCTGAAGAGTTCCGCCTTTCTGGCTGTAGCCGCGAACGGAATGCCTCTCCTGAGCAGTTCGGCTGTCAGTTTAGGCACTGTCCAAGACCTGAGGGATGGAGTACTGCAGTGTTCGGACCCTCTTGGAGACGGAGGCAAGGACACAAACTCCTCAATGTCTGAAGGCTGAGACATGACCACTGAAAACAACACAACAAACACCACAAAAAAATAAAAAACGAAGAAAGAAAAAGAGAAGAGAAAAAAAACAAAAAACAACCTGTTAACCCTATGACCTGCTGTCCGTAAGGCGACAGACAAGGTGACGGAATCTAAGCCCCTCCCCTCCCCCCCCCCAGCAGCGTGAAACGATTGAATGAAAAGCCGGAGAGGCTGACAGGGAGTATGATAGTCGTTTCCACTGACGTATTAAGCGAGCCAGAGTTTGTCTGAATCTGTGACGTGGCAGATTAATTAAAAACGAACACTGCGGGCTAACGAACCTACAGACGTGGTAGGTGATGTATGCAAGTATAGGATTTGTGGAAAACAGACCGTATGACGTATGACACTAGTCTACGAGATGAAACGGGGTGTATCTGTATGTCGTGCGAGAGTGTGGCTGTATTGGCGGATATACCTATGCTAGTGGTGTATGGGTGAAGCTTGGTGGATAAAGGTTCCCCAAATTTTTATATTTTTATAATCCCATTTTTTTTTTCTTTTTATTTAACAACCCACTCTTTTTTTTCTTCTTCTTTCTTTATTTAACAATCCACTTTCTTTTTTTCTTTTTTTTGTCAAAACTGCCTGATGTGCGAACTATGTGTCTAAGGTATGTATGTAGTGTATGTGAAGAGTGTCAACATGTGCACAACCAGCAACTTTATAAGTAATTAACCCAGCAATGGCACCAGGACCCAGCTACCAGAGTTTAACATACTGTGCCCAGATGACTCGCAGCCCTTGTATGAACTTTAAAATACAGGTAGTGTTACAAGGGTTGAACAGGCAATGAGCGCCAAACATGTGACAATGCTGCCCCCTGGTGCCAAAAACTCGAATCGCATGTGCCTGATCGCAATGAGGAGAAGCGATCCTCCGACACACTTCCCCCCTCTCTTCACACCCTCCTACCCTCCCTCACGTTGCCACACTCCCCAAACAAATCAGCTATCCTGAAAAACGACTTGTGCAGCTTGCAGGCTAAAGGGAAAGGTACACCCGGCTTCTCTGAGATACGACTCGTGCGGGACGCTTGCTGATGACGTCACACCCGGAAGTAGCAGATGTCTGAATGCCGACGTGCTTCCTGGGAGAGCCTGCGGCCAGCCTTAACACTTAGCTAATTAATTAATTATTTATTTTATCAAGGTGGGCGGTCCTAGAAAAGGTATGAAGACAAGATTAACCCATGATGTGCTGCCTTCAGACTCAAGGAAGGTAAAATCCCAGGTACAAAATTTTGCTATACATTGTGACATCATAATGGAATCCTGGATACTATTATCTGCTGACCATACATTGTGACATTATAATGGAATCCTGAATACTATTATCTGCTGACCAGAGATTGTGACATCATAATGGAATCAGGGATACTATAATCTGCTGACCATACATTGTGACATCATAATGGAATCCAGGATACTACCAACTGCTGACCATACATTGTGATGTCATAATGTAATCCAGGATACTAATATCTGCTAACCATACATTGTGGACATCATAATGGAATCCGGTATACTATCATCTGCTGACCAGAGATTGTGACATCATAATGGAATCTGGGATACTATAATCTGCTGACCATACATTGTGACATCATAATGGAATCCAGGATACTACCAACTGCTGACCATACATTGTGATGTCATAATGTAATCCAGGATACTAATATCTGCTAACCATACATTGTGGACATCATAATGGAATCCGGTATACTATCATCTGCTGACCATACATTGTGACGTCATAATGGAATCCAGGATACTATACTCTGCTGACCATACATTGTGACGTTATAATGGAATCCGGGATAATACCATCTGCTAGCTATACATTGTGACATCATAATGGAATTGTCACGACTATGACTGATCCAGACAGGTCTGGATGGAGAAGGTCGCAGCGACTTGCTACTCGCGATAGCTTGTGAGTTTGCTCCGTGGTTCAGGGTATGTCATCAGGGTTTTGCCTTGTGAACCTTTTTGTCCTGACTGGGAGTTTGTAGGCATCCTTCTCAGGTGAGTCCTGTCTGCCATTCCCAGGTACTATATTAGTTTCAGTTTCACTTGCAGTCATTGCCAGATATAGTCCTTACTTCCAGTGCTATTCTGACCTTTGAAGGAGATCGTTGGACAGTATTGCTGTGGAGCTCTTGTCTGGCGTGGACTGTCGTCATTGGGATCACCTTCTCGGCTCGTGACTGGATAAGTCTATATCTGCTGTAGATTGTTTGTTTGTTGCTGTCTTCCCCTGTTGTTCTCCTAGACACGAGTGATGGTGACTAGTGCTCCCATCTGCCTTTCTCCAGGCTAGTCTTGTTAGGGTGACTGAGGGTTTAGGCATCCTGCTCGCCGCACGGGATCACACCCCGTCTAGGGTATCAGGGCAGACAGGTGCCAGCTTAGGGTTAGTCAGGGTTGGCTGTTCTATTCCCCATCCATAGATAGGGGTCCCCCTTCCCCTCCGTCTGGTGCGACACGACTGCTGCTGGGATAGCAGTCGTGACAGGAATCCTAGATACTATTATCTGCTGAACATACATTGTGACATCATAATGGAATCCAGGATACTATCATCTGATGACCATACATTGTGACATCATAATATAATCCAGGATACTATTATCTACTGACAATACATTGTGACATCATATTGGAAACTGGAATACTACCATCTGCTGACCATATATTGTAACATTATAATGGAATCCAGGATACTATCATCTGCTGACCATACATTGTGACGTCATAATGGTATCCGGGATACTACCATCTCCTGACCATACATTGTGGCATCATAATAGAATCCTAAATACTATTATCTTCTGACAATACATTGTGACATCATAATGGAATCCGGGATACTATCATCTGTTAACCATACATTGTGACGTCATAATGGAATCTGGGATACTACCATCTGATAGCCATACATTGTGACATCATAATTCATTCTAGTATACTATTATCTGCTGAACATACATTGTGACATCATAATGGAATCCGGGATACTACCATCTGCTAGCCATACATTGTGACATCATAATGGAATCTTGGCTACTATTATCTGTTGAACATATATTGTGACATCATATGGGATTCCAGAATACTACCATCTGCTAGCAATACATTGTGACGTCGTAATGGAATCCGGGATACTATCATCTGCTGACCATACATTGTGATGTCATAATGGAATCCTGGATACTATTTTCTGCTGAACTTACATTATGACATCATAATGGAATCCTGTATACTATTATCTGCTGACCATACATTATGACATCATAATGGAATCCTGGATACTATTATCTGCTGACAATACATTGTGATGTCATAATGGAATCCGGGATACTACCATCTACTGACCATACATTGTGAGAAGATAATGGAACCTGGGATACTATCATCTGCCGACCATACATTGTAATGTTATAATGGAATCCGGGATACTACCATCTGCTAGCCATACATTGTGACATCATAATGGAATCTTGGATACTATTATCTGCTGACCATATATTGTGACATCATAATGGAAACTGGAATACTACCATCTACTAACAATACATTGTGACATCATAATTGAATCCCTGATACTATTATCTGCTGACCATACATTATGCCATCATAATGGAATCCGGGATACTTTCCTCTGATGACCTTACTTTGTGACATCATAATGGTATCCTGGATACTATAATCTAATGACAATACATTGTGACATCATAATGGAATCCTTGATACTACCATCTACTGACCATACATTGTGACGTCATAATGGAATCGGCGATACTACCATCTGCTGACCATACATTGTGACATCATAATGGAATCCTGGATACTATTATCTGCTGACCATACATTGTGACATCATAACGGAATCCGGGATACTATAATCTGCTGACCATACATTGTGACATCATAATGGAATCTTAAATACTACCATCTGCTAACCATATATTGTGACATCATAATGGAATGCGGGATACTATCATCTGCTGACCATATATTGTGACATCGTAATGGAATCTGGGATACTACTATGCTAGCCATACATTGTGACATTATAATGCATTCCCATATACTATTATCTGCTAACCATACATTGTGACATCATAATGGAATCCTGGATACTATTATCTGCTGACCATACATTGTGACATAATAATGGAATCCTGCATACCATCATCTGCTGACCATACATTGTGACATCATAATGAAATCCGGGATAGTACCATCTGCTAGCCATACATTGTGACATCATAATGGAATCTTAGATACAATTATCTGCTGATCATTCATTATGACTTCATAATGGAATCCGGGATACTTTCATTTGATGAACTTACTTTGTGACATCATAATGGAATCCTTGATTCTACCATCTACTGACCATACTTTGTGACTTTATAATGGAATCCGGGATACTACCATCTGCTAGCTATACATTGTGACATCATACTGGAATCCTGGATACTATTATCTGCTGACCATAGATTGCGACATCATAATGGAATCAGGGATACTATAATCTGCTGACCATACATTGTGACATCATAATGGAGTCCTAAAAACTATTATCTGCTGACAATACATTGTGACATCATAATGCATTCCCGTATACTACCATCTGCTGACCATACATTGTGACATCATAATGCATTTCCGTATAGTACCATCTAATGACCGTACATTGTGACATCATAATGGAATCTGGAATACTACAATCTGCTGACCATACATTGTGACATCATAATGGAATCCGGGATACTATAATCTGCTGACCTTACATTGTGACATCATAATGGAATCCTGGATACTATTATCTGCTGATCATACATTGTGACATCATAATGGATTCCGGGATACTATCATCTGCTGACCATACATTGTGACAACATAATGCGTTCCAGTATACTATTATCTGCTGAACATACATTGTGATATCAAAATGGAATCCTGGATACTATTATCTGCTTACCATACATGGTGACATCATAATGGAGTCCGGGATACTATCATCTGCTGACCATACATTGTGACGTCAAATTGAAATCCGGGATACTACTATCTGCTAGCCATACATTGTGACATCATAATGGAATCCGGGATACTATAATCTGCTGACCATACATTGTAACATCATAATGGAATCTGGGATACTACCATCTGCTAGCCATACATTGTGACATCATAATGCATTTCCGTATAGTACCATCTAATGACCGTACAGTGTGACATCATAATGGAATCTGGGATACTACCATCTGCTGACCATACATTGAGACATCATAATGGAATCCGGTATACTATCATCTGCTGAATTTACATTGTGACGTCATAATGGAATCCGGGATACTACCATCTGCTGACCATACATTGTGACATCATAATGGAATCCTGGATACTATTATCTGCTGATCATACATTGTGACATCATAATGGAATCCTGGATACTATTATCTGCTGATCATACATTGTGACATCATAATGGAATCCGGGATACTACCATCTACTGACCATACATTGTGATATCATAACGGAATCCGGGATACTATCATCTGCTGACAATACATTGTGACATCATAATGGAATCCTAGATTCTTTTATCTGCTGACTGTACATTGTGACATCATAATGGAATCCGGTATACTATAATCTGCTGATCATATATTGTGACGTCATAATAGAATCCGGGATAGTACCATCTGCTAGACATATATTGTGACATCATAATAGAATCCTGGATATTATTATCTGCCCACAATACATTGTGACATCATAATGCATTCCCATATAATACCATCTTTTGACCATACATTGTGACATCATAACGGAATCCGGGATACTATCATCTGCTGACAATACATTGTGATATCATAATGCATTCCCGTATACTACCATGTACTGACCATATATTGTGACATCATAATGGAATCCGGGATACTATAATCTGCTGACCATACATTGTGACATCATAATGTAATCTTAAATACTATTATCTGCTGACAATACATTGTGACATCATAATGCATTCCCGTATACTACCATCTGCTGACCATACATTGTAACATCCTAATTGATTCCGGGATACTATTATCTGCTGACCATACATTGTGACATTATAATGGAATCCTGGATACTATTATCTGCTGACAATACATTGTGATGTCATAATGGAATCCGGGATACTACCATCTACTTACCATACATTCTGACATCATGATGGAATCTTGGATACTATTATCTGCTGACCATATATTGTGACATCATAATGGAATCCTGGATACTATTATCTGCTGACAATACATTGTGACATCATAATGGAATCTGGGATAATATCATCTGCTGACCATACATTGTGACATCATAATGGAATCTGGGATACTACCATCTGCTAGCCTTACATTGTGAAATCATAATGCATTTCCGTATACTATTATCTGCTGACCGTACATTGTGACATCATAATGGAATTCTGGAAACTTTTATCTGCTGACCATACATTGTGACATAATAATGGAATCCGGGATACTATCATCTGCTGACCATACATTGTGACATCATAATGGAATCCAGGATACTACCATCTGCTTGCCATACATTGTAACATCTAATGGAATTGCAAATACTATTATCTGCGACACAATACATTGTGATCATAATGCATTCCTGTATACTACCATCTGATGACCATACATTGTGACATCATAATGGAATCTGGGATACAACCATCTGCTGACCGTACATTGTGACATCATAATGGAATCCGGGATACTACCATCTGCTTACCATATATTGTGACATGATAATGGAATCTGGGATACTATTATCTGCTGACCATACATTGTGACGTCATAATGGTATCCAGGATACTACCATCTGCTAGCGATACTTTGTGACATCATAATGGAATCCTGGATACTATTATCTGCTGACAATACATTGTGATATCATAATGCATTCCCGTATAATACCATCTACTGACCATACATTGTGATATCATAACGGAATCCGGGATACTATCATCTGCTGACAATACATTGTGACATCATAATGGAAACCTAGATTCTATTATCTGCTGACTATACATTGTGACATCATAATGGAATCCGGTATACTATAATCTGCTGATCATATATTGTGACGTCATAATAGAATCCGGGATAGTACCATCTGCTAGCCATATATTGTGACATCATAATAGAATCCTGGATATTATTATCTGCCCACAATACATTGTGACATCATAATGCATTCCCATATAATACCATCTTTTGACCATACATTGTGACATCATAACGGAATCCGGGATACTATCATCTGCTGACAATACATTGTGATATCATAATGCATTCCCGTATACTACCATGTACTGACCATATATTGTGACATCATAATGGAATCCGTGATACTATAATCTGCTGACCATACATTGTGACATCATAATGGAATCTTAAATACTATTATCTGCTGACAATACATTGTGACATCATAATGCATTCCCGTATACTACCATCTGCTGACCATACATTGTAACATCCTAATGGATTCCGGGATACTATTATCTGCTGACCATACATTGTGACATTATAATGGAATCCTGGATACTATTATCTGCTGACAATACATTGTGATGTCATAATGGAATCCGGGATACTACCATCTACTTACCATACATTGTGACATCATGATGGAATCTTGGATACTATTATCTGCTGACCATATATTGTGACATCATAATGGAATCCTGGATACTATTATCTGCTGAACATACATTGTGAGAAGATAATGGAACCTGGGATACTATCATCTGCCGACCATACATTGTAATGTTATAATGGAATCCGGGATACTACCATCTGCTAGCCATACATTGTGACATCATAATGGAATCTTGGATACTATTATCTGCTGACCATATATTGTGACATCATAATGGAATCTGGAATACTACCATCTACTAACAATACATTGTGACATCATAATTGAATCCCAGATACTATTATCTGCTGACCATACATTATGACATCATAATGGAATCCGGCATACTTTCCTCTGATGACCTTACTTTGTGACATCATAATGGTATCCTGGATACTACAATCTAATGACAATACATTGTGAAATCATAATGGAATCCTTGATACTACGATCTACTGACCATACATTGTGACGTCATAATGAAATCCGGGATACAACCATCTGCTGACCATACATTGTAACATCATAATGGAATCCTGGATACTATTATCTGCTGACAATACATTGTGACATCATAATGCATTCCTGTATACTACCATGTACTGACCATACATTGTGACATCATAACGGAATCCGGAATACTATAATCTGCTGACCATACATTGTGATATTATAATGAAATCTTAAATACTACCATCTGCTTACCATATATTGTGACATCATAATGGAATCCGGGATACTATCATCTGCTGATCATACATTGTGACGTCATAATGGAATGCGGGATACTATCATCTGCTGACCATATATTGTGACATCGTAATGGAATCTGGGATACTACTATCTGCTAGCCATAAATTGTGACATCATAATGCATTCCCATATACTATTATCTGCTGACCATACATTGTGACATCATAATGGAATCCTGGATACTATTATCTGCTGACCATACATTGTGACATAATATTTGAATCCTGCATACCATCATCTGCTAGCCATACATTGTGACATCATAATGGAATCTGAGATACTATTATCTGCTGACCATACATTGTGACATCATAATGGAATCCGGAATATTACCATCTGCTAGCAATACATTGTGACATCATAATTGAATCCCAGATACTAATATCTGCTGACCATTCATTATGACTTCATAATGGAATCCGGGATACTTTCATTTGATGACCTTACTTTGTGACATCATAATGGAATCCTTGATTCTACCATCTACTGACCATACTTTGTGACTTTATAATGGAATCCGGGATACTACCATCTGCTAGCCATACATTGTGACATCATACTGGAATCCTGGATACTATTATCTGCTGAACATAGATTGCGACATCATAATGGAATCAGGGATACTATAATCTGCTGACCATACATTGTGACATCATAATGGAGTCCTAAAAACTATTATCTGCTGACAATACATTGTGACATCATAATGCATTCCCGTATACTACCATCTGCTGACCATACATTGTGACATCATAATGCATTTCCGTATAGTACCATCTAATGACCGTACATTGTGACATCATAATGGAATCTGGGATACTACCATCTGCTGACCATACATTGTGGCATCATAATGGAATCCGGGATACTATCATCTGCTGACCTTACATTGTGACATCATAATGGAATCCTGGATAATATTATCTGCTGATCATACATTGTGACATCATAATGTATTCCGGGATACTATCATCTGCTGACCATACATTGTGACAACATAATGCGTTCCCGTATACTATTATCTGCTGAACATACATTGTGATATCAAAATGGAATCCTGGATACTATTATCTGCTTACCATACATTGTGACATCATAATGGAGTCCGGGATACTATCATCTGCTGAACATACATTGTGACGTCATATTGAAATCCGGGATACTACCATCTGCTAGCCATACATTGTGACATCATAATGGAATCTGGGATACTATAATCTGCTGACCATACATTGTAACATCATAATGGAATCTGGGATACTACCATCTGCTAGCCATACATTGTGACATCATAATGCATTTCCCTATAGTACCATCTAATGACCGTACATTGTGACATCATAATGGAATCCGGGAAACTACCATCTGCTGACCATACATTGTGACATCATAATGGAATCCGGGATACTATCATCTGCTGAATATACATTGTGACGTCATAATGGAATCCGGGATACTACCATCTGCTGACCATACATTGTGACATCATAATGGAATCCTGGATACTATTATCTGCTGATCATACATTGTGACATCATAATGGAATCCGGGATACTATCTGCTGCTGACCATACATTGTGACATAATAATGGAATCCTAAATACTATTATCTGCTGACCATTCATTGTGACATCATAATGGAATCCGGAATATTACCATCTGCTAGCAATACATTGTGACATCATAATTGAATCCCAGATACTAATATCTGCTGACCATTCATTATGACTTCATAATGGAATCCGGGATACTTTCATTTGATGACCTTACTTTGTGACATCATAATGGAATCCTTGATTCTACCATCTACTGACCATACTTTGTGACTTTATAATGGAATCCGGGATACTACCATCTGCTAGCCATACATTGTGACATCATACTGGAATCCTGGATACTATTATCTGCTGAACATAGATTGCGACATCATAATGGAATCAGGGATACTATAATCTGCTGACCATACATTGTGACATCATAATGGAGTCCTAAAAACTATTATCTGCTGACAATACATTGTGATATCATAATGCATTCCCGTATACTACCATCTGCTGACCATACATTGTGACATCATAATGCATTTCCGTATAGTACCATCTAATGACCTTACATTGTGACATCATAATGGAATCTGGGATACTACCATCTGCTGACCTTACATTGTGGCATCATAATGGAATCCGGGATACTATCATCTGCTGACCTTACATTGTGACATCATAATGGAATCCTGGATAATATTATCTGCTGATCATACATTGTGACATCATAATGTATTCCGGGATACTATCATCTGCTGACCATACATTGTGACAACATAATGCGTTCCCGTATACTATTATCTGCTGAACATACATTGTGATATCAAAATGGAATCCTGGATACTATTATCTGCTTACCATACATTGTGACATCATAATGGAGTCCGGGATACTATCATCTGCTGAACATACATTGTGACGTCATATTGAAATCCGGGATACTACCATCTGCTAGCCATACATTGTGACATCATAATGGAATCTGGGATACTATAATCTGCTGACCATACATTGTAACATCATAATGGAATCTGGGATACTACCATCTGCTAGCCATACATTGTGACATCATAATGCATTTCCCTATAGTACCATCTAATGACCGTACATTGTGACATCATAATGGAATCCGGGAAACTACCATCTGCTGACCATACATTGTGACATCATAATGGAATCCGGGATACTATCATCTGCTGAATATACATTGTGACGTCATAATGGAATCCGGGATACCACCATCTGCTGACCATACATTGTGACATCATAATGGAATCCTGGATACTATTATCTGCTGATCATACATTGTGACATCATAATGGAATCCTGGATACTATTATCTGCTGATCATACATTGTGACATCATAATGGAATCCGGGATACTACCATCTGCTGACCATACATTGTGACATCATAATGGAATCCGGGATACTATAATCTGCTGATCATACATTGTGACATCATAATGGAATCCTGGATACTATTATCTGCTGATCATACATTATGACATCATAATGGAGTCCGCGATACTATCATCTGCTGACCATACATTGTGACGTCATAATGGAATCTGGGATACTATCATCTGCTGACCATACATTGTGACATCATACTGGAATCCTGGATACTATTATATGCTGAACATAGATTGCGACATCATAATGGAATCCTGGATACTATAATCTGCTGACCATACATTGTGACATCATAATGGAGTCCTAAAAACTATTATCTGCTGACAATACATTGTGACATCATAATGCATTCCCGTATACTACCATCTGCTGACGATACATTGTGACATCATAATGCATTTCCGTATAGTACCATCTAATGACCATACATTGTGACATCATAATGGAATCTGGGATACTACCATCTGCTGACCATACATTGTGGCATCATAATGGAATACGGGATACTATCATCTGCTGAACATACATTGTGACATCATACTGGAATCCTGGATACTATTATCTGCTGAACATAGATTGCGACATCATAATGGAATCCTGGATACTATAATCTGCTGACCATACATTGTGACATCATAATGGAGTCCTAAAAACTATTATCTGCTGACAATACATTGTGACATCATAATGCATTCCCGTATACTACCATCTGCTGACCATACATTGTGACATCATAATGCATTTCCGTATAGTACCATCTAATGACCGTACATTGTGACATCATAATGGAATCTGGGATACTACCATCTGCTGACCATACATTGTGGCATCATAATGGAATCCGGGATACTATCATCTGCTGACCTTACATTGTGACATCATAATGGAATCCTGGATAATATTATCTGCTGATCATACATTGTGACATCATAATGTATTCCGGGATACTATCATCTGCTGACCATACATTGTGACAACATAATGCGTTCCCGTATACTATTATTTGCTGAACATACATTGTGATATCAAAATGGAATCCTGGATACTATTATCTGCTTACCATACATTGTGACATCATAATGGTGTCCGGGATACTATCATCTGCTGACCATACATTGTGACGTCATATTGAAATCCGGGATACTACCATCTGCTAGCCATACATTGTGACATCATAATGGAATCTGGGATACTACCATCTGCTAGACATACATTGTGACATCATAATGCATTTCCGTATAGTACCATCTAATGACCGTACATTGTGACATCATAATGGAATCCGGGATACTACCATCTGCTGACCATACATTGTGACATCATAATGGAATCCGGGATAATATCATCTGCTGAATATACATTGTGACGTCATAATGGAATCCGGGATACTACCATCTGCTGACCATACATTGTGACATCATAATGGAATCTTGGATACTATTATCTGCTGATCATACATTGTGACATCATAATGGAATCCTGGATACTATTATCTGCTGATCATACATTGTGACATCATAATGGAATCCGGGATACTACCATCTGCTGACCATACATTGTGACATCATAATGGAATCCGGGATACTATAATCTGCTGATCATACATTGTGACATCATAATGGAATCCTGGATACTATTATCTGCTGATCATACATTATGACATCATAATGGAATCCGCGATACTATCATCTGCTGAGCATACATTGTGACGTCATAATGGAATCTGGGATACTATCATCTGCTGACCATACATTGTGACATCATAATGGAATCCTGGATACTATTATCTGCTGACAATACATTGTGACATCATAATGAAATCTGGTATACTATCATCTGCTGACCATACATTGTGACATCATAATGGAATCTGGGATACTACCATCTGCTAGCCTTACATTGTGAAATCATAATGCATTTCCGTATACTATTATCTGCTGACCGTACATTGTGACATCATAATGGAATTCTTGAAACTTTTATCTGCTGACCATACATTTTGACATAATAATGGAATCCGGGATACTATCATCTGCTGACCATACATTGTGACATCATAATGTAATCCAGGATACTACCATCTGCTTGCCATACATTGTAACATCTAATGGAATTGCAAATACTATTATCTGCTGACAATACATTGTGACATAATAATGGAATCTGGGATACAACCATCTGCTGACCATACATTGTGACATCATAATGGAATCCGGGATACTACCATCTGCTTACCATATATTGTGACATGATGATGGATTCTGGGATACTATTATTTGCTGACCATACATTGTGACGTCATAATGGTATCCAGTATACTACCATCTGCTTGCAATACTTTGTGACATCATAATGGAATCCTGGATTCTATTATCTGCTGACAATACATTGTGATATCATAATGCATTCCCATATAATACCATCTACTGACCATACATTGTGATATCATAACGGAATCCGGGATACTATCATCTGCTGACAATACATTGTGACATCATAATGGAATCCTAGATTCTATTATCTGCTGGCTATACATTGTGACATCATAATGGAATCCGGTATACTATAATCTGCTGATCATATATTGTGACGTCATAATAGAATCCGGGATAGTACCATCTGCTAGCCATATATTGTGACATCATAATAGAATCCTGGATATTATTATCTGCCCACAATACATTGTGACATCATAATGCATTCCCATATAATACCATCTTTTGACCATACATTGTGACATCATAACGGAATCCGGGATACTATCATCTGCTGACAATACATTGTGATATCATAATGCATTCCCGTATACTACCATGTACTGACCATACATTGTGACATCATAATGGAATCCGGGATACTATAATCTGCTGACCATACATTGTGACATCATAATGGAATCTTAAATACTATTATCTGCTGACAATACATTGTGACATCATAATGCATTCCCGTATACTACCATCCGCTGACCATACATTGTAACATCCTAATTGATTCCGGGATACTATTATCTACTGACCATACATTGTGACATTATAATGGAATCTTGGATACTATTATCTGGTGACCATACATTGTGAAATAATAATGGAGTCCGAGATACTATCATCTGCTGACAATACATTGTGACGTCATAATGGGATCTGGGATACTATTATCTGCTGACCATACATTGTGACATCATAATGGAATCTGGGATATTACCATCTGCTAGCCTTACATTGTGAAATCATAATGCATTCCCGTATACTATTATCTGCTGACAGTACATTGTGACATCATAATCTAATTCTGGATACTTTTATCTGCTGACCATACATTGTGACATAATAATGGAATCCGGTATACTATAATCTGCTGATCATACATTGTGACGTCATAATAGAATCCTGGATACTATTATCTGCCCACAATACATTGTGACATCATAATGCATTCCCATATAATACCATCTTTTGACCATACATTGTGACATGATAACGGAATCCGGGATACTATCATCTGCTAACCATACATTGTGACGTCATAATGGAATGCGGGATACTATCATCTGCTGACCATATATTGTGACATCATAATGGAATCTGGGATACAACCATCTGCTGACCATACATTGTGACATCATAATGGAATCCGGGATACTACCATCTGCTTACCATATATTGTGACATGATGATGGATTCTGGGATACTATTATCTGCTGACCATACATTGTGACGTCATAATGGTATCTAGTATACTACCATCTGCTTGCAATACTTTGTGACATCATAATGGAATCCTGGATTCTATTATCTGCTGACAATACATTGTGATATCATAATGCATTCCCATATAATACCATCTACTGACCATACATTGTGATATCATAACGGAATCCGGGATATTATCATCTGCTGACAATACATTGTGACATCATAATGGAATCCTAGATTCTATTATCTGCTGGCTATACATTGTGACATCATAATGGAATCCGGTATACTATAATCTGCTGATCATATATTGTGACGTCATAATAGAATCCGGGATAGTACCATCTGCTAGCCATATATTGTGACATCATAATAGAATCCTGGATATTATTATCTGCCCACAATACATTGTGACATCATAATGCATTCCCATATAATACCATCTTTTGACCATACATTGTGACATGATAACGGAATCCGGGATACTATCATCTGCTAACCATACATTGTGACGTCATAATGGAATGCGGGATACTATAATCTGCTGACCATATATTGTGACATCGTAATGGAATCTGGGATACTACTATCTGCTAGCCATACATTGTTACATTATAATGCATTCCCATATACTATTATCTGCTGACCATACATTGTGACATCATAATGGAATCCTGGATACTATTATCTGCTGACCATACATTGTGACATCATAATGCATTCCCATATAATACCATCTTTTGACCATACATTGTGACATCATAACGGAATCCGGGATACTATCATCTGCTGACCATACATTGTGACATCATAATGGAATCCTAAATACTATTATCTGCTGACAATACATTGTGACATCATAATGCATTTCCGTATACAAACCGGATTCCAAAAAATTTGGTACACTAAACAAATTGTGAATAAAAACTGAATGCAATGATGTGGAGATGGCAAATGTCAATATTTTATTTGTAATAGAACGTAGATGACAGATCAAACGTTTAATCCGAGTAAATGTATCATTTTAAAGGAAAAATACGTTGATTCCAATTTTCCGGGTGTCAACAAATCCAAAAAAAGTTGGAACAAGTAGCAATAAGAGGCTGGAAAAAGTAAATTTGAGCATAACGAAGAGCTGGAAGACCAATTAACACTAATTAGGTCAATTGGCAACATGATTGGGTATAAAAAGATCTTCTCAGAGTGCCAGTGTCTCTCAGAAGCCAAGATGGGTAGAGGATCGCCAATTCACACAATGTTGCACAGAAAGATAGTGGAGCAATATCAGAAAGGTGTTACCCAGCAAAAAATTGCAAAGACTTTGCATCTATCATCATCAACTGTGTATAACATCATCCGAAGATTCAGAGAATCTGGAACAATCTCTGTGCGTAAGGGTCAAGGCCATAAAACCATACTGGATGCCCGTGATCTCCGGGCCCTTAAACGACACTGCACCACAAACAGGAATGCTACTGTAAAGGAAATCACAGAATGTGCTCAAGAATACTTCCAGAAACCTTTGTCAGTGAACACAATCCACCGTGCCATCCGCCGTTGCCAGCTGAAACTCTACAGTGCAAAGAAGAAGCCATTTCTAAGCAAGATCCACAAGCTCAGGCATTTTCACTGAGCCAGGGATCATTTAAAATGGAGTGTGGCAAAATGGAAGACTGTTCTGTGGTCAGACGAGTCACAAATCGAAGTTCTTTTTGGAAATCTGGGACGCCATGTCATCCGGACCAAAGAGGACAAGGACAACCCAAGTTGTTATAAACGCTCAGTTCAGAAGCCTGCATCTCTGATGGTATGGGGTTGCATGAGTGCATGTGGCATGGGCAGCTTGCATGTCTGGAAAGGCACCATCAATGCAGAAAAATATATTCAGGTTCTAGAACAACATATGCTCCCATCCAGACGTCATCTCTTTCAGGGAAGACCCTGCATTTTTCAACAAGATAATGCCAGACCACATTCTGCATCAATCACAACATCATGGCTGTGTAGGAGAAGGATCCGGGTACTGAAATGGCCAGTCTACAGTCCAGATCTTTCACCTATAGAGAACATTTGGTGCATTATAAAGAGGAAGGTGCAACAAAGAAGGTCCAAGACGATTGAACAGTTAGAGGCCTGTATTAGACAAGAATGGGAGAGCATTCCTATTTCTAAACTTGAGAAACTGGTCTCCTCGGTCCCCAGACGTCTGTTGAGTGTTGTAAGAAGAAGGGGAGATGCCACACAGTGGTGAAAATGGCCTTGTTCCAACTTTTTGGGGATTTGTTGACACCATGAAATTCTGATTCAACATATTTTTCCCTTAAAATGGTACATTTTCTCAGTTTAAACTTTTGTTCCGTGATTTATGTTCTATTCTGAATAAAATATTAGAAGTTGGCACCTCCACATGATTGCATTCAGTTTTTATTCACAATTTGTATAGTGTCCCAACTTTTTTGAAATCCGGTTTGTACTACCATCTGCTGACTATACATTGTAACATCATAATGGATTCCGGGATACTATCATCTGCTGACCATACATTGTTACAACATAATGCGTTCCCGTATACTATTATCTGCTGAACATACATTGTGACATCATAATGGAATCCTGGATACTATTATCTGCTTACCATACATTGTGACATCATAATGGAGTCCGGGATACTATCATCTGCTGACCATACATTGTGACGTCATATTGAAATCCGGGATACTACCATCTGCTAGCCATACATTGTGACTTCATATTGGAATCCTGGATACTATTATCTGCTGACAATTCATTGTGACATCATAATGAAATCCGGGATACTATAATCTGCTGACCATACATTGTAACATCATAATGGAATCTGGGATACTACCATCTGCTAGCCATACATTGTGACATCATAATGCATTTCCGTATAGTACCATCTAATGACCGTACATTGTGACATCATAATGGAATCTGGGATACTACCATCTGCTGACCATACATTGTGACATCATAATGGAATCCGGGATACTATCATCTGCTGAACATACATTGTGACGTCATAATGGAATCCTGGATATTATTATCTGCCCACAATACATTGTGACATCATAATGCATTCCCATATAATACCATCTGTAACGGAACGCCTAGCACCCCGACTGGGTACCTCCGTTGATAGATGCTCCTAGTGCTTTCCGAGGACTCCAAGCACTCCACTTGACACCGTACGCACTGCAGACCCCACGAACCGCCGAAGCTTGGTTGAGGTCTCACCGTCTCCTACCCACCCTCGACCTACGACAAGGCTCCAGTGGGTGAACCTTTCCTAAAACCAGTGAGCAGGAACAGCTCTTAAAAAAGCTAGTAGTTATAGCCAGGGGAGTATAGCAAATCTCCCAGCGTATAGCAATCCCCAGCGTCGATCAGTTACCCAAACATCAGCCTCAACATGATAAAAGGTAAAACAGGAACAATTTATTGAGGGCTACCCGCCCGTATTTATGCAGGTCCCCATTTGGTGGACACGCCCCTAGGGGACCAGAATGAAGACTATGACACAGGACAGATATGCAGCACTGCAGGATAGACAGACACAATACATCCCCACAATGCATCATGGTTTCCTCCTCTCTGCCCTGGAGACACACGAGGAGTAATCCAATTATCTCTCAAGACAAAGGGAAATCACCAATACACATGTGGGAACAACAGGACAGGAATCACCACCCAAATACACAAAATCCTCCCTTCTGTCTGTGATATAATTATGGATTAACATAACTATCACAGACAGTAAAAATACAGTTTTTAAACATACACTGTAACTTTAAAACCATACATTCCATCTCCATAAAAATTACATATTTAAACTCAGCATACATCAAACATAAACACTTCCAAAAATCACACAAATCCCTCCAGCGGATCAAAAGTTAAGTGGAAGTCCTTTATGACCGACTGCAAGCACAATTTCCTGCCCAAAACAGTTCCATAGATTTAAGCTGTGCGGCCGGTCTGTCTGCTCCTTTAAAGTTAGTATGGGCCATAATCCTGAGGCAAGAGTCTGGTAGCCAGGCCCCTCCGAAGTCCAGTGGCGAGGTTGGTTTCGCCACATATCTCCCCCTCCCAGGGAAGACTAACCAGATACCTGACCTCATGCCGGTCGGTATCTGAGTTAGTCTGGCAGTCCACCCACAACCCAATACTGGACCTGTTGAATTTTGGGGCCTGGCTCTGTTCTGTATGTCCCCAGCTGTTGAGGGGGCATCTGCTACTTCTTGCTTCCTTGTTGCTCTCTAGCTTGGAGCTGTAGGTACTTGGTGGGCAGAGGCCGACTGCGCTCTGCCCCGATGCCAGCTCTTCCGCTGGGGTAGCCTGTGGGAAGTCCGGCTCTGGAGAAGACGATAGGGGAGGGCAGAGGCCGACTTTCCACAGGGGTAGCCTGTGGAAAGTCAGCCTCTGGAGAAGAGGATAGAGGAGGGCAGAGGCCGACTTTCCACAGGGGTAGCCTGTGGAAAGTCAGCCTCTGGAGAAGAGGATAGAGGAGGGCAGAGGCCAACTGCGCTCTGCCCAGATGCCAGCTCTTCCGCTGAGGTAGCCTGTGGGATGTCCGGCTCTGGAGAAGAGGATAGGGGAGGGCAGAGGCTGACTGCGCTCTGTCCAGATGCCAGCTCTTCTGCTGGGGTAGCCTGTGGGATGTCCGGCTCTGGAGAAGAGGATAGGGGAGGGCAGAGGCCAACTGCGCTCTGCCCAGATGCCAGCTCTTCCGCTGGGGTAGCCTGTGGGATGTCCGGCTCTGGAGAAGAGGATTGGGGAGGGTAGAGGCCGACTGCGCTCTGCTCAGATGCCAGCTCTGCCGCTGGGGTAGCCTGTGGAAAGTCAGCCTCTGGAGAAGAGGATAGGGAAGGGGGGGGCAGAGGCTGACTGCGCTCTGCCCAGATACCAGCTCTTCTGCTGGGGTAGCCTGTGGGGAGTCAGGCTCTGGATAAGAGGATAGGGGAGGGCAGAGGCCAACTGCACTCTGCCCAGATGCCAGCTCTTCCGCTGGGGTAGCCTGTGGGATGTCCGGCTCTGGAGGAGAGGATGGGTGGGGGCAGGGGCTGACTGTGCTCTGCCCAGATGCCAGCTCTTCTACTGGGATGTGGTCAGGGAATCCTATCCCCAGGACCTTGTTGCAGATCGGCTGTGGAGAGGAGGAATCGCTTACCTCCTCCTCCTGGCATTCCTGCAGGGTTGGTGGGGGATCTGAACCGGCCATTCAGCATCTCTGCAGGGCCGGTGGAGAGACCTCGGTCCCATCTCCACCTGCCATCGGGAGGTCTTCCCAGAACCAGTCTATGAAGTTCCCTACTTTGGGAGTTGGTAGGGAAGCAGGGGGTATCGCCGGCAGGTCTTCCCAGTTGTAGTGGGGCAGATCTGGCTCTGCTTGTCGAGTAGGTTGGGGATTAATGGAG
The DNA here is from genome assembly GCF_905171765.1 of Bufo bufo. Lineage (NCBI taxonomy): Eukaryota > Metazoa > Chordata > Amphibia > Anura > Bufonidae > Bufo > Bufo bufo. The sequence continues at coordinate 232,046,482 of NC_053391.1, forward strand.
CTGAGCAGGTGTTGGTAGGTCTGCTCCAGATCCCACTCCCTTGTTACCAGGTGGGTCATGTCTTTGATCACCTCCCTTCCGTCAGCATAAACATGCATGCCCATCGGTAGTCGTAGATATCCCAAAATCTAGACTCCTCCGTGCTGCCAAGATCAATGTCCTCCTCCAAGGCATCCCATAGTAACCCCGGTCCATCAAACTCCTCACCCTCGGGTCTGTCGTGCTCAGCCATCCAGGGGGAATGTTGAATGACATGCCACCTTAGGGCATGGTAAGCGTCCTCTAGCCAAAGCTCCTCACATACCAGGTTCTGGAGCTCTGTTACCCAGTCATCCAGGGGCTGCTCTCCCAAGAGACCCATCCGCATCGCCACACGCTTCTGTAGCCGCTGCTCATAACTGGGGAGACTCTCACCTCGCCGCCGCTGGGCATTTTCCAGGGCATCATACCAGACTTCCTTTCTGTCTGCATCCATGTAGTCTGCGGCTGCCTCCTCCTCCTCGTCATAGAATGCTGTCCAAAGACTAGCCGATTCCATCCTGCTGTAGCCAGGGGCGATGTACAGATACTAGAGTTGGCTCAATTTAGTAAATCCACGAACGGTGTCTCCGAGCTGCTTCTCCTCACACTAGGACGCCATCCCACTGCTGCCACCAAATGTAACGGAACGCCTAGCACCCCGACCGGGTACCTCCGTTGATAGATGGTCCTAGTGCTTTCCGAGGACTCCAAGCACTCCACTTGACACCGTACGCACTGCAGACCCCACGAACCGCCGAAGCTTGGTTGAGGTCTCACCGTCTCCTACCCACCCTCGACCTGCGACAAGGCTCCAGTGGGTGAACCTCTCCTAAAACCAGAGAGCAGGAACAGCTCTTAAAAGAGCTAGTAGTTATAGCCAGGGGAGTATAGCAAATCTCCCAGCGTATAGCAATCCACAGCGTCGATCAGTTACCCAAACATCAGCCTCAACATGATAAAGGATAAAACAGGAACACTTTATTGAGGGCTACCCGCCCGTATTTATGCAGGTCCCCATCTGGTGGACACGCCCCTAAGGGACCCGAATGAAGACTATGACACAGGACAGATATGCAGCACTGCAGGATAGACAGACACAATACATCCCCATAATGCATCATGGTTTCCTCCTCTCTGCCCTGGAGACACCCGAGGAATAATCCAATTATCTCTCAAGACAAAGGGAAATCACCAATACACATGTGGGAACAACAGGACAGGAATCACCACCCAAATACACTAAATCCTCCCTTCTGTCTGTGATATAATTATGGATTAACATAACTATCACAGACAGTAAAAATACAGTTTTTAAACATACACTGTAACTTTAAAACCATACATTCCATCTCCATAAAAATTACATATTTAAACTCAGCATACATCAAACATAAACACTTCCAAAAATCACACAAATCCCTCCAGCGGATCAAAAGTTAAGTGAAAGTCCTTTATGACCGACCGCAAGCACAATTTCCTGCCCAAAACAGTTCCATAGATTTAAGCTGTGCGGCCGGTCTGTCTGCTCCTTTAAAGTTAGTATGGGCCATAATCCTGAGGCAAGAGTCTGGTAGCCAGTCCCCTCCGAAGCCCAGTGACGAGGTTGGTTTCGCCACACCATCTTTTGACCATACATTGTGACATCATAACGGAATCCGGGATACTATCATCTGATGACAATACATTGTGATATCATAATGCATTCCCGTATACTACCATGTACTGACCATACATTGTGACATCATAATGTAATTCGGGATACTATAATATGCTGACCATACATTGTGACATCATAATGGAATCTTAAATACTATTATCTGCTGAAAATACATTGTGACATCATAATGCATTCCCGTATACTACCATCTGCTGACCATACATTGTGACATCATAATGGATTCCGGGATACTATCATCTGCTGACCATACATTGTGACATTATAATGGAATCCTGGATACTATTATCTGGTGACCATACATTGTGAAATAATAATGGAGTACGAGATACTATCATCTGCTGACTATACATTGTGACGTCATAATGGAATCCAGGATACTACATTCTGCCAGCCATACATTGTGACATCATAATGGAATCCTGGATACTATTATCTGCTGACCATACATTGTGACATCATAATGGATTCCGGGATACTATCATCTGCTGACCATACATTGTGACGTCATAATGGAATCTGGGATACTATCATCTGCTGACCATACATTGCGACATCATAATGGAATCTGGGATACTACCATCTGCTAGCCTTACATTGTGAAATCATAATGCATTCCCGTATACTATTATCTGCTGACCGTACATTGTGACATCATAATGGAATTCTGGATACTATTATCTGCTGACCATACATTGTGACATAATAATGGAATCCGGTATACTATAATCTGCTGATCATACATTGTGACATCATAATAGAATCCTGTATACTACCATCTGCTTACCATATATTGTGACATCATAATAGAATCCTGGATACTACCATCTGCTTACCATATATTGAGACTTCATAATGCATTCCCATATAATACCATCTTTTGACCATACATTGTGACATCATAACAGAATCTGGGATACTATCATCTGCTGACCTTACATTGTGATGTCATAATGGAATGCGGGATACTATCATCTGCTGACCATATATTGTGACATCGTAATGGAATCTGGGATACTACTATCTACTAGCCATACATTGTGACATCATAATGCTTTCCCATATACTATTATCTGCTGACCATACATTGTTACATCATAATGGAATCCTGGATACTATTATCTGCTGACCATACATTGTGACATCATAATGGAATCCTGGATACTATTATCTGCTGATCATACATTGTGACATCATAATGGAATCCGGGATACTATCATCTGTTGAACATACATTGTGACATCATAATGGAATCAGGGATACTACCATCTGCTGACCATACATTGTGACATCATAATGCATTCCCGTATACTACCATGTACTGACCATACATTGTGACATCATAATGGAATCCAGGAAACTATAATCTGCTGACCATACATTGTGACATCATAATGGAATCCTGAATACTATTATCTACTGACAATACATTGTGACATCATAATGCATTCCCGTATACTACCATCTGCTGACCATACATTGTGACATCATAATGGAATCCAGGATACTACCATCTGCTGACCATACATTTTAACAACCTAATTGATTCGGGGATACTATCATCTGCTGACCATACATTGTGACATCATAATGGAATTCTGGATACTATTATCTGGTGACTATACATTGTGAAATAATAATGGAGTCCGAGATACTATCATCTGCTGACTATACATTGTGACGTCATAATGGAATCCAGGATACTACATTGTGCCAGCTATACATTGTGACATCATAATGGAATCCGGGATACTATCATCTGCTGACCATACATTGTGACGTCATAATGGAATTTGGGATACTATCATCTGCTGAACATACATTGTGACATCATAATGGAATCTGGGATACTACCATCTGCTAGCCTTACATTGTGAAATCATAATGCATTCCCGTATACTATTATCTGCTGACCGTACATTGTGACATCATAATGGAATTCTGGATACTTTTATCTGCTGACCATACATTGTGACATAATAATGGAATCCGTTATACTATAATCTGCTGATCATACATTGTGACGTCATAATAGAATCCTGGATACTATTATCTACCCACAATACATTGTGACTTCATAATGCATTCCTATATAATACCATCTTTTGACCATATATTGTGACATCATAACGGAATGCGGGATACTATCATCTGCTGACCATATATTGTGACATCGTAATGGAATCTGGGATACTACTATCTGCTAGCCATACATTGTGACATCATAATGCATTCCCATATACTATTATCTGCTGACCATACATTGTGAGTCATCATAATGGAATCCTGGATACTATTATCTGCTGACCATACATTGTGAAATCATAATGGAATCCTTTATACTATTATCTGCTGACCATACATTGTGACATCATAATGCATTCCCATATAATACCATCTTTTGACCATACATTGTGACATCATAACGGAATCCGGGATACTATCATCTGCTGACCATACATTGTGACATCTTAATGGAATCCTAAATACTATTATCTGCTGACAATACATTGTGGCATCATAATGCATTCCCGTATAATACCATCTGCTGACCATACATTGTGACATCATGATGGATTCCGGGATATTATCATCTGCTGACCATACATTGTGACATCATAATGCATTCACGTATGCTATTATCTGCTGACCTTACATTATGACATCATAATGGAATCCTGGATACTATAATCTACTGACCATACATTGTGACATCTTAATGGAATCCTAAATACTATTATCTGCTGACAATACATTTTGACATCATAATGCATTCCCGTATAATGACATCTGCTGTCCATACATTGTGACATCATAATGTAATCCGGGATACTATCATCTGCTGACCATACATTGTGATGTCATAATGGAATCCGGGAAACTACCATCTACTGACCATACATTGTGACATCCTAATGGAATCTTGGATACTATCATCTGCTGACCATACATTGTGAGATCGTAATGGAATCTGGGATACTATCATCTGCTGACCATACATTGTAATGTTATAATGGAATCCGGGATACTACCATCTGCTAGGCATACATTGTGACATCATAATGGAATCCTGGATACTATTATCTACTGACCCTACATTGTGACATCATAATGGAATACGCGATACTATCATCTGCTGACCATACATTGTGAAATCATAATGGAATCCAGGATACTATTATCTGCTGACCATACATTGTGACATCATAATGAAATCGTGGATACTATTATCTGCTGACCATACATTGTGACGTTATAATGGAATCCTGGATACTATCATCTGCTAACCATACATTGTGACATCATAATGTAATCCGTGATACTATAATCTGCTGATCATACATTGTGACGTCATAATAGAATCCTGGATACTATTATCTGCCCACAATACATTGTGACATCATAATGCATTCCCATATATTACCATCTTTTGACCATACATTGTGACATCATAACGGAATCCAGGATACTATCATCTGCTGACCATACATTGTGACATCATAATGGAATCCTGAATACTATTATCTGCTGACCATACATTGTGACATCATAATGGAATCCTGGATACTATTATCTGCTGACCATACATTGTGACATCATAATGCATTCCCATATAATACCATCTTTTGACCATACATTGTGACATCTTAATGGAATCCTAAATACTATTATCTGCTGACAATACATTGTGGCATCATAATGCATTCCCTTATAATACCATCTGCTGACCATACATTGTGACATAATAATGGAATACGGGATACTACTATCTACTGACCATACATTGTAACATCATGATGCATTCCGGGATACTATCATCTGCTGACCATACATTGTGACATCATAACGCATTCACGTATGCTATTATCTGCTGACCTTACATTATGACATCATAATGGAATCCGGGATACTATTAGATGCTGACAATACATTGTGATATCATAATGCATTCCCATATAATACCATCTTTTGACAATATATTGTGACATCATAACGAAATCCGGGATACTATCATCTGCTGACCATACATTGTGACATCTTAATGGAATCCTAAATACTATTATCTGCTGACAATACATTGTGACATCATAATGGAATCCTAAATACTATTATCTGCTGACCATAGATTGTGACATCATAATGCAATCCGGGATACTATCATCTGCTGACAATACATTGTGATATCATAATGGAATCCTGGATACTATTATTTGCTGACAATACATTGTGACATCATAATGGAATTCTGGATACTATTATCTACTGACAATACATTGTGACATCTTAATGGAATCCGGGTTACTATCATCTGCTGACCAAACATTGTGACGTCATATAGGAATCCAGGATACTAACATCTGCTAGCCATACATTATGACATCATAATGGAATCCTGGATACTATTATCTGCTGACCATACATTGTGACATCATAATGGAATCCGGGAAACTATTAACTGCTGACAATACATTGTGACATCATAATGGAATTCTGGATACTATTATCTACTGACAATACATTGTGACATCATAATGGAATCTGTAATACTACCGTCTGCTGACCATACATTGTGACGTCATATAGGAATCTGGAATACTATCATCTGCTGACCATAGATTGTGTCATCATCATGCATTTCCGTTTACTACCATCTGCTGACCATACATTGTGACATAATAATGGAATCCGGGATACTATAATCTGCTGACCATACATTGTGACATCATAGTGGAATCCGGGATACTATCATCTGCTGACCATACATTGTGACGTCATGATGGAATCCTGGATAATACCATCTAATGACTTTACATTGTGACATTATAATGGAATACTAAATACTATTATCTGCTGACAATACATTGTGACATAATAATGCATTCCCGTAATACTATTATCTGCTGACTATACATTGTGACATCATAATGGAATCCGGGATAATACCATCAGCTAGCCATACATTGTGATATCATAATGGAATCCTGGATACTATTATCTGCTGACAATACATTGTGACATCATAATGGAATCCGGGATACTACCATCAGCTAGCCATACATTGTGATATCATAATGGAATCCAGGATACTATTATCTGCTGACCATACATTGTGACATCATAATGGAATCCTGGATACTATTATCTGCTGACAATACATTGAGATATCATAATGGAATCCGGGATACTACCATCTGCTGACCATAGATTGTGACATCATAATGGAATCCGGGATACTACCATCTGCTGACCATACATTGCAATTTCATAATGGAGTCCTAGATACTATCATCTACTGACCATACATTGTGACGTCATAATGGAGTCCTGGATACTACCATCTGCTGACCATACATTGTGACATAATGATGGAATCCGGGATACTATAATCTGCTGACCATACATTGTGACATCATAGTGGAATCCGGGATACTATCATCTGCTGACCATACATTGTGACATCATAATGGAATCTGTGATACTACCATCTGCTGACCATACATTGTGACGTCATAATTGAATCCGGGATACTATCATCTGCTGACCATACATTGTGACGTCATATAGGAATCCGAGAATCTACCATCTGCTAGCCATACATTGTGACAACATAATGGAATCCTGGATACTATTATCTGCTGACCATACATTGTGACATCATAATGTAATCCTAAATACTATTATCTGCTGACAATACATTGTGACATCATAATGCATTCCCGTATACTACCATTTGCTGACCATATATTGTGACATAATAAGGGATACTACAATCTGCTGACCAAACATTGTGACATCATAATGGAATCCTAAATACTATTATCTGCTGACCATACATTGTGACATCATAATGGAATCCGGGATACTATCATCTTCTAACAGTACATTGTGACATCATAATGGAATCCTGAATACTATTATCTGCTGACAATACATTGTGACATCATAATGAAATCCTGGATACTATCATCTGATGACCATACATTGTGACATCATAATGGAATTCTGGATACTATTATCTACTGACAATACATTGAGACATCTTAAAGGAATCCGTGATACTACCAACTGCTGACCATACATTGTGACGTCATAATGGAATCCAGGATACTATCATCTGCTGACCAAACATTGTGACGTCATATAGGAATCCGGGATACTAACATCTGCTAGCCATACATTGTGACATCAAAATGGAATCCTGGATACTATTATCTGCTGACCATACATTGTGACATCATAATGCATTTCCGTATAATACCATCTGCTGACCATAGATTGTGACATCATAATGGAATCCGGGATACTACAATATGCTGACAATACATTGTAACATCATAATGTAATCCTGGGTACTATCATCTGCTGAACATATATTGCGACATCATAATGGAGTCCGGGATACTATCATCTGCTGACCATACATTGTGACATCATAATGGAATCCAGGATACTACCATATAAAACACAGAGAGAGAATGCACCAAACAGAAATGCTACTGACTATACTGGGAAGTCATAAATGCAGGTATTAAAAGCTGAGACTTTCGCCAATATATTCCATTCAGGAAAATATCGGAGCCCATCATGCACTACGTCACGGTCACTCAGCATGGCAGAGGGTCCTACCACTGCTCTAACTATGTTGTGAACAAGGTCTGAGGGTGATGTAATCAAGCTCACAGTCAAGCTTCCACACAACCGCCCAGCAAGAATACTGGTGCAATGTGAACAAAGCCATACTGTGAGCCACACCCATGTCAGACCATGTGATGGAGGTTAACAGGTGCAAAAGAGTGTTAGAATGCCAGGTAAAGGCACACACACTACATATCAAACAAGACAGAAACAGAAAATATAGTGGCAATTCTGGAGGAGCTGCTCAGCCCCTAACACTATGGCGTGTCTTTCATTGGGGGAGCAGCCCGACCGCATGTGGACCGCAGTAATCGACTATCCCCATGAAAATATGCATACAATGGAGGATGTCGGCGCGGTCCACATGCACCACAAGAGCAAACTACACAGAATGTAGCAAATAATCATATAAAACACAGAGAGAGAATGCACCAAACAGAAATGCTACTGACTATACTGGGAAGTCATAAATGCAGGTATTAAAAGCTGAGACTTTCGCCAATATATTCCAGTCAGGAAAATATCGGAGCCCATCATGCACCACGTCACGGTCACTCAGCATGGCAGAGGGTCCTACCACTGCTCTAACTATGGTGTGAACAAGGTCTGAGGGTGATGTAATCAAGCTCACAGCCAAGGTTCCACACAACCGCCCAGCAAGAATACTGGTGCAATGTGAACAAAGCCATACTGTGAGCCACACCCATGTCAGACCATGTGATGGAGGTTAACAGGTGCAAAAGAGGGTTAGAATGCCAGGTAAAGGCACACACACTACATATCAAACAAGACAGAAACAGAAAATATAGTGGCAATTCCGGAGGAGCTGCTCAGCCCCTAACACTGTGGCGTGTCTTTTATTGGGGGAGCAGCCCGACCGCATGTGGACCGCAGTAATCGACTATCCCCAGCAAAATATGCATACAATGGAGGATGTCGGCGCGGTCCACATGCACCACAAGAGAAAACTACACAGAATGTAGCAAATAATCATATAAAACAAAGAGAGAGAATGCACCAAACAGAAATGCTACTGACTATACTGGGAAGTCATAAATGCAGGTATTAAAAGCTGAGACTTTCGCCAATATATTCCAGTCAGGACAATATCGGAGCCCATCATGCACCACGTCGCGGTCACTTAGCATGGCAGAGGGTCCTACCACTGCTCTAACTATGGTGTGAACAAGGTCTGAGGGTGATGTAATCAAGCTCACAGCCAAGCTTCCACAAAACCGCCCAGCAAGAATACTGGTGCAATGTGAACAAAGCCATACTGTGAGCCACACCCATGTAAGACCATGTGATGGAGGTTAACAGGTGCAAAAGAGTGTTAGAATGCCAGGTAAAGGCACACACACTACATATCAAACAAGACAGAAACAGAAAATATAGTGGCAATTCTGGAGGAGCTGCTATACTGACTATATATTGACACAGCATAATGGATTCCGGGATACTATCATCTGCTGACCATATATTGTAACATCATAATGCATTCCCGTATACCATTATCTGCTGACCATACATTGTGACATCATAATGGAATCCGGGATACTACCATTTGCTAGCCATACATTGTGATATCATAATGGAATCCTGGATACTATTATCTGCTGACAATACATTGTGACATCATAATGGAAACTGTGATACTATCATCTAATGACTTTACATTGTGACATCATAATGGAATTCTGGATACTATTATCTACTGACAATACATTGTGACTTCATAATTGTATCTGTGATACTACCATCTGCTAAACATACATTGTGACGTCATATAGGAATCTGAGAATCTACCATCTGCTAGCCATACATTGTGACATCATAATGTAATCCTAAATACTATTATCTGCTGACCATAGTGACATAATAAGGGATACTGCAATCTGCTGACCATACATTGTGACATGATAATGGAATCCTGGATACTATTATCTGCTGACAATACATTGTGACATCATAATGGAATCCTGGATACTATTATCTGCTGACAATACATTGTGACATCATAATGGAATCCAGGATACTATCATCTGCTGACAATACATTGTGACATCATAATGGAATTCTGGATATTATTATCTACTGACAATACATTGTGACATCATAATGGAATCCGTGATACTACTATCTGCTGACCAAACCTTGTGACGTCATAATGGAATCCGGGATACTATCATCTGCTGACCATACATTGTGATGTCATATAGGAATCTGGGATACTAACATCTGCTATCCATACATTGTGACATCATAATGGAATCCTGGATACTATTATCTGGTGACCATACATTGTGACATCATAATGGAATCCTAAATACTATTTTCTGCTGACCATACATTGTGACATCATAATAGATTCCGGGAAACTACCATCTGCTGACCATACATTGTGACATAATAATGGCATCCGGGATACTACAATCTGCTGACCATACATTGTGAAATTATAATGGAATCCTGGATACTATCATCTGCTGACCATACATTGTGACATCATAATCGAATCCGGGATACTATCATCTGCTGACCATACATTGTGATGTCATAATGGAATCCGGGATACTATCATCTGCTGACAATACATTGTGACATCATAATGGAAACCGGGATACTATCATCTGATGACCAAACATTGTGACATCATAATGGAATTTTGGATACTATTATCTACAGACAATACATTGTGACATTATAATGGAATCCTTGATACTACCATCTGCTGACCATACATTCTGACATCATAATGGAATCCTGGATACTATTATCTGCTGACCATACATTGTGACATCATAATGGATTCCGGGATACTATCATACTATGACCATACATTGTGACGTCATAATGGAATCCAGGATATTATTATCTGCTGACCATACATTGTGACATCATAATGAATTCCAGAATACTATTATCTAAAGACCATTAATTGTGACATCATAATAGAATCCTAAATACTATTATCTACTGACAATACATTGTGACATCATAATGCATTCCTGTATACTACCATCTGCTGACCATAGATTGTGACATCATAATGGAATCCGGGATATTACCATCTGCTGACCATACAATGCGATATCATAATGGAGTCCTAGATACTATCATCTGCTGACCATATATTGCGACATCATAATGGAGTCCTGGATACTATCATCTGCTGACCACACATTGTGACGTCATAATGGAATCCAGGATACTACCATCTACTGACTATACATTGTGAAATCATAATGTATTCCGGGATACTACCATCTGCTGACAATATATTGTGATGTCATATAGGAATCCGGGATACTACCATCTGCTAGCCATACATTGTGACATCATAATGCAATCCTGGATGCTATTATCTGCTGACCATACAATGTGACATCATAATGCATTCCCGTATACTACCATCTGCTGACCATACATTGTGACATCATAATGGAATCCTGGATACTACAATCTGCTGACCATACTGTCACGGCTGTATGTGAGCAACAATAGTATACACAGTAAAAGAGCTACTGACCGGACCCAAACTAGGCAGGATAAAGGGTGACCCCTGTCAGACCCTCAAAGCTCTCCCTATGCTGCTAAAGCACATGACCGGATCCAAATGGCGGAACGAGGCATGCCCACGTGCCTAAGACTGATGACCACTGTAACCCCTACAATAGTGGAAGGGGCACGGCCACCGGTGCCCTACTCAGTATATGGAGGGAACCGTGGCCACCTCAGATCCAGTCAGAAAATAATCAGGTACACAACAATGTCTGTACACTTAGCTGAAGGTGTTGCAGCCGCAGAGAAGACGGATCCAAGGACAGCTGGCAATATCCGGAGTGCTTGCTGCAGCAGAACACAGGTCCAGTGAACTGATAGCTACAAGTGAAGATACTAAAGCAAGAGCTACAACTGAAATGAGAACTATAATCCACGCCCTACAATAGGAGGAGGGGGTGATATAAAGAGAGGGAAATCAAACGCATGAGGAACAGCTGGGAGGAAGGAAACCAAAAGTAAACAGAGCAGTGAGAACTCCTCCCAGCTCTAGTAGTGACATCATCACAGGGGTGGAGAAACAGAGCTGTGAGAACGTCCCAAAGCTCTGGTAGTGACACATACATTGCGACATCATAATGGAATCCTGGATACTATTATCTGCTGACCATACATTGTGACATCATAATGGATTCCGGGATACTATCAACTGCTGACCAAACATTGTGACATCATAATGGAATTCTGGATACTATTATCTGCTGACCATACATTGTGATATCAAAATGAAATCTGGGATACTATCATCTGATGACCAAACATTGTGACATCATAATGGAATTCTGGATACTATTATCTACTGACAATACATTGTGACATTATAATGGAATCCGTGATACTACCATCTGCTGACCATACATTGTGACGTCATAATGGAATCCGGGACACTATTATCTGCTGACCATAAATTTTGACAACATATAGGAATCCGGGATACTACCATATGCTAGCTATACATTGTGAAATCATAATGGAATCCTGGATACTATTATCTGTTGACCATACATTGTGACATCATAATGGAATCCTAAATACTATTATCTGCTGACAATACATTGAGAAATCATAATGCATTCCCGTATACTACCATCTGCTGACTATACATTGTGACATAATAATGGAATCCGGGATACTACAATCTGCTGACCATACATTCTGACATCATAATGGAATCCTGGATACTATTATCTGCTGACCATACATTGTGACATCATAATGGATTCCGGGATACTATCATATTATGACCAAACATTGTGACGTCATAATGGAATCCGGGATACTACAATCTGCTGACCATATATTGTGACATCATAATGGAATCCTGGATACTATTATCTGCTGACAATACATTGTGACATCATAATGGAATCCAGAATACTATTATCTGATGACCATACATTGTGACATCATAATGGAATCCTAAATACTATTATCTGCTGACAATACATTGTGACATCATAATGCATTCCCGTATACTACCATCTGCTGACCATAGATTGTGACATCATAATGGAATCCGGGATACTACCATCTGCTGACCATAAATTGCGATATCATAATGGAGTCCTGGATACTATCATCTGCTGACCATATTTTGCGACATCATAATGGAGTCCTGGATACTATCATCTGCTGACCATACATTGTGACGTCATAATGGAATCCAGGATACTACCATCTACTGACTATACATTGTGACATCATAATGGATTCCGGGATACTATCATCTGCTGACCATATATTGTGACGTCATATAGGAATCCGTGATACTACCATCTGCTAGCCATACATTGTGACATCATAATGGAATCCTGGATACTATTATCTGCTGACCATACATTGTGACATCATAATGGAATCCTAAATACTATTATCTGCTGACAATACAATGTGACATTATAATGCATTCCCGTATACTACCATCTGCTGACCATACAGTGTGATATCATAATGGAATCCTCGATACTACAATCTGCTGATCATACATTGTGACATCATAATGGAATCCTGGATACTATTATCTGCTGACCATACATTGTGACATCATAATGGATTCCGAGATACTATCATATTATGACCATACATTGTGACAACATAATGGAATCCAAAATACTATTAACTGCTGACAATACATTGTAACATCATAATGCATTCCCGTATACTACAATCTGCTGACTATAGATTGTGAAATCATAATGGAGTCCTGGATACTATCATCTGCTGACCATACATTGTGACGTCATAATGGAATCCTGGTACAATCATCTGATGACCATATATTGTGACGTCATAATGGAATCCAGGATACTATTATCTGCTGACCATACATTGTGACATCATAATGGAATCCTAAATAATATTATCTGCTGACCATACATTGTGACATCATAATGGAATCCGAGATACTATCATCTGCTGACAATACATTGTGACATCATAATGGAATCCGGGAAACTACCATCTGCTAGCCATACATTATGACATCATAATGGAATCCTGGATACTATTATCTGCTGACAATACATTGTGACGTCATAATTGAATCCGGGATACTATTATCTGCTGACCATAAATTTTGAAGTCATATAGGAATCCGGGATACTACCATCTGCTAGCCATACATTGTGGCATCATAATGGAATCCTAAATACTATTATCTGCTGACAATACATTGAGAAATCATAATGCATTCACATATACTAACTTCTGCTGAACATACTTTGTGACATCATAATGGAATCCGGGATACTATCATCTGATGAGTAAACATTGTGACATCATAATGGAATTCTGAATACTATTATCTACTGACATTACATTGTGACATCATAATGGAATCCGGGATACTATTATCTGCTGACCATACATTGTGACGTCATAATGGAATCCAGGATACTATTATCTGCTGACCATTAGGGATGAGCGAACCCGAACTGTATAGTTCGGGTTCGTACCGAATTTTGGGGTGTCCGTGACACGGACCCGAACCCGAACATTTTCGTAAAAGTCCGGGTTCGGGTTCGGTGTTCGGCGCTTTCTTGGCGCTTTTTGAAAGGCTGCAAAGCAGCCAATCAACAAGCGTCATACTACTTGCCCCAAGAGGCCATCACAGCCTTGCCTACTATTGGCATGGCTGTGATTGGCCAGTGCACCATGTGACCCAGCCTCTATTTAAGCTGGAGTCACGTATCGCCGCACGTCATTCTGCTATGATCAGTATAGGGAGAGGTTGCAGCTGCGAGGTTAGGGCGAGATTAGGCAGATTAACTCCTCCAAAAGACTTCATTCTGTGATCGATCTGCAGCTGTGGATCATTGAAGTGCTATTATTGACTTGCTCACTTTTTTGAGGCTGCCCAGAGCGTTTTTAGATCACTTTTTTTATTGGGTGATCGGCAGCCATTTTGTGACTTGTGGTGCGCTAGCACGAGCTATCACCAAGTGTATTTAACCATCGATAGTGTGGTTATTTTGTGCTATATCCTACATCAGCTGCAGGCTGAGCCTGTGTCACCGAAGTGCATTTAACCATCAACAGTCTGGTTATTTTTTGGCCATATACTACATCAGCTGCAGGCTGAGCCTGTGTCACCGAAGTGCATTTAACCATCAACAGTCTGGTTATTTTTTGGCCATATATTACATCAGGGGCAAGTTGAGCCTGTCACCCAGCGCCTAAAAAATATACCTGACATTTCTATTCAACCAAATCTGCACAGTTTTAGCTGGTCATGTTATTTGTAGTGACCGTCAAAGCAGACTTTTTGTTCTGGGTTGAAAAAGCATTCCCAAATTTGCCATTCTGAAAATAACTAGTTTGTGGTATTTCAGGCCTACTTGAAATCTATCCCAAAAAGAAAATCTGCCATTGAAGTTATTGATAGTATCATTCAGAAAAACCTAAGACACACGCTAGCGTGCTGATAGAAGTGTCATTCTGTGATTAAACCTATAACTGTCACACAGCGCAAAAAAAAACAGGTCTCACATCTCTATTCAACCAAATCTGCACAGTTTTAGCTGGTCAAGTTATTTGTAGTGACCGTCAAAGCAGACTTTTTGTTCTGGGTTGAAAAAGCATTCCCAAATTTGCCATTCTGAAAATAACTAGTTTGTGGTATTTCAGGCCTACTTGAAATCTATCCCAAAAAGAAAATCTTCCATTAAAGTTATTGATAGTATCATTCAGAAAAACCTAAGACACACGCTAGCGTGCTGATAGAAGTGTCATTCTGTGATTAAACCTATAACTGTCACACAGCGCAAAAAAAAAACAGGTCTCACATCTCTATTCAACCAAATCTGCACAGTTTTAGCTGGTCAAGTTATTTGTAGTGACCGTCAAAGCAGACTTTTTGTTCTGGGTTGAAAAAGCATTCCCAAATTTGCCATTCTGAAAATAACTAGTTTGTGGTATTTCAGGCCTACTTGAAATCTATCCCAAAAAGAAAATCTTACATTGAAGTTATTGATAGTATCATTCAGAAAAACCTAAGACACACGCTAGCGTGCTGATAGAAGTGTCATTCTGTGATTAAATCTATAACTGTCACACAGCGCAAAAAAAAACCAGGTCTCACATCTCTATTCAACCAAATCTGCACAGTTTTAGCTGGTCAAGTTATTTGTAGTGACCGTCAAAGCAGACTTTTTGTTCTGGGTTGAAAAAGCATTCCCAAATTTGCCATTCTGAAAATAACTAGTTTGTGGTATTTCAGGCCTACTTGAAATCTATCCCAAAAAGAAAATCTTCCATTGAAGTTATTGATAGTATCATTCAGAAAAACCTAAGACACACGCTAGCGTGCTGATAGAAGTGTCATTCTGTGATTAAACCTATAACTGTCACACAGCGCAAAAAAAAAACAGGTCTCACATCTCTATTCAACCAAATTTGCACAGTTTTAGCTGGTCAAGTTATTTGTAGTGACCGTCAAAGCAGACTTTTTGTTCTGGGTTGAAAAAGCATTCCCAAATTTGCCATTCTCAAAATTGTGGTGAACGGGAACAATGAGGAAAACATCTAATAAGGGACGCGGACGTGGACATGGTGGTGGTGGTGTTAGTGGACCCTCTGGTGCTGGGAGAGGACGTGGCCGTTCTGCCACAGCCACACGTCCTAGTGAACCAACTACCTCAGGTCCCAGTAGCCGCCAGAATTTACAGGGATATTTGGTGGGGCCCAATGCCGTTCTAAGGATGGTAAGGCCTGAGCAGGTACAGGCATTAGTCAATTGGGTGGCCGACAGTGCATCCAGCACGTTCACATTATCTCCCACCCAGTCTTCTGCAGAAAGCGCACAGATGGCGCATGAAAACCAAGCCCATCAGTCTGTCACATCACCCCCATGCATATCAGGGAAACTGTCTGAGCCTCAAGTTATGCAGCAGTCTCTTATGCTGTTTGAAGACTCTGCTGGCAGGGTTTCCCAAGGGCATCCACCTAGCCCTTCCCCAGGGGTGGAAGAGATAGAATGCACTAACGCACAACCACTTATGTTTCCTGATGATGAGGACATGGGAATACCACCTCAGCACGTCTCTGATGATGACGAAACACAGGTGCCAACTGCTGCGTCTTTCTGCAGTGTGCAGACTGAACAGGAGGTCAGGGGTCAAGACTGGGTGGAAGACGATGCAGGGGACGATGAGGTCCTAGACCCCACATGGAATGAAGGTCGTGCCACTGACTTTCAGAGTTCGGAGGAAGAGGCAGTGGTGAGACCGAGCCAACAGCGTAGCAAAAGAGGGAGCAGTGGGCAAAATCTGAACACCCGCCACCAAGAGACTCCGCCTGCTACTGACCGCCGCCATCTGGGACCGAGCACCCCAAAGGCAGCTTCAAGGAGTTCCCTGGCATGGCACTTCTTCAATGTGCTGACGACAAGACCCGAGTGGTTTGCACGCTGTGCCATCAGAGCCTGAAGCGAGGCATTAACGTTCTGAACCTTAGCACAACCTGCATGACCAGGCACCTGCATGCAAAGCATGAACTGCAGTGGAGTAAACACCTTAAAAACAAGGAAGTCACTCAGGCTCCCCCTGCTACCTCTTCTGCTGCTGCCGCCTCGGCCTCTTCTGCTGCTGCCGCCGCCTCGGCCTCTTCTGCTGCTGCTGCCGCCACCTCGGCCTCTTCCTCTGCCTCTGGAGGAACGTTGGCACCTGCCGCCCAGCAAACATGGGAATGTACCACCAACACCACCACCTGCGTCACCAAGCATCTCAACCATGTCACACGGCAGCGTTCAGCTCTCCATCTCACAAACATTTGAGAGAAAGCGTAAATTCCCACCTAGCCACCCTCGATCCCTGGCCCTGAATGCCAGCATTTCTAAACTATTGGCCTATGAAATGCTGTCATTTAGGCTGGTGGACACACACAGCTTCAAACAGCTCATGTCACTTGCTGTCCCTCAGTATGTTGTTCCCAGCCGCCACTACTTCTCCAAGAGAGCCGTGCCTTCCCTGCACAAACAATTGTCCGATAAAATCAAGTGTGCACTGCGCAACGCCATCTGTGGCAAGGTCCACCTAACCACAGATACGTGGACCAGTAAGCACGGCCAGGGACGCTATATCTCCCTAACTGCACACTGGGTAAATGTAGTTGCGCCTGGGCCCCAGGCGGAGAGCTATTTGGCGCACGTCCTTCCGCCGCCAAGGATCGCAGGGCAACATTCTTTGCCTCCTGTCTCCTCCTCCTCCTACTCAGCTTCCTCCTCCTCTTCTTCCACCTGCTCATCCAGTCAGCCACACACCTTCACCACCAACTTCAGCACAGCACGGGGTAAACGTCAGCAGGCCATTCTGAAACTCATATGTTTGGGGGACAGGCCCCACACCGCACAGGAGTTGTGGCGGGGTATAGAACAACAGACCGACGAGTGGTTGCTGCCGGTGAGCCTCAAGCCCGGCCTGGTGGTGTGCGATAATGGGCGAAATCTCGTTGCAGCTCTGGGACTAGCCGGTTTGACGCACATCCCTTGCCTGGCGCATGTGCTGAATTTGGTGGTGCAGAAGTTCATTCGCAACTACCCCGACATGTGGGAGCTGCTGCATAAAGTGCGGGCCGTCTGTTTGCGCTTCCGGCGTTCACACCCTGCCGCTGCTCGCCTGTCTGCGCTACAGCGTAACTTCGGCCTTCCCGCTCACCGCCTCATATGCGACGTGCCCACCAGGTGGAACTCCACCTTGCATATGCTGGACAGACTGTGCGAGCAGCAGCAGGCCATAGTGGAGTTTCAGCTGCAGCACGCACGGGTCAGTCGCACTGCGGATCAGACCCACTTCACCACCAATGACTGGGCCTCCATGCGAGACCTGTGTGCCCTGTTGCGCTGTTTCGAGTACTCCACCAACATGGCCAGTGGCGATGACGCCGTTATCAGCGTTACAATACCACTTCTATGTCTCCTTGAGAAAACACTTAGGGCGATGATGGAAGAGGAGGTGGCCCAGGAGGAAGAGGAGGAAGAGGGGTCATTTTTAGCACTTTCAGGCCAGTCTCTTCAAAGTGACTCAGAGGGAGGTTTTTTGCAACACCAGAGGCCAGGTACAAATGTGGCCAGACAGGGCCCACTACTGGAGGACGAGGAGGACGAGGAGGACGAGGATGAGGAGGAGGTGGAGGAGGATGAGGATGAAGCATGTTCACAGCGGGGTGTCACCCAAAGCAGCTCGGGCCCATCACTGGTGCGTGGCTGGGGGGAAACACAGGACGATGACGATACGCCTCCCACAGAGGACAGCTTGTCCTTACCTCTGGGCAGCCTGGCACACATGAGCGACTACATGCTGCAGTGCCTGCGCAACAACAGCAGAGTTGCCCACATTTTAACGTGTGCAGACTACTGGGTTGCCACCCTGCTGGATCCCCGGTACAAAGACAATGTGCACACCTTACTTCCTACACTGAAGTGTGATAGGAAGATGCGCGAGTACAAGCGCACGTTGGTAGACGCGCTACTGAGAGCATTCCCAAATGTCACAGGGGAACCAGTGGAAGCCCAAGGCGAAGGCAGAGGAGGAGCAAGAGGTCGCCAAAGCAGCTGTGTCACGGTTAGCTCCTCTGAGGGCAGGGTTAGCATGGCAGAGATGTGGAAAAGTTTTGTCACCACGCCACAGCTAACTGCACCACCTCCTGATACGGAACGTGTTAGCAGGAGGCAACATTTCACTTTGGGTCTCCAAATTGTCCACGTGGCCAGAGCTAGCCTTTTATGCCTTGGAGGTGCTGGCCTGCCCGGCGGCCAGTGTTTTGTCTGAACGTGTATTCAGCACGGCAGGGGGCGTCATTACAGACAATCGCAGCCGCCTGTCTACAGCCAATGTGGACAAGCTGACGTTCATAAAAATGAACCAGGCATGGATCCCACAGGACCTGTCCATCCCTTGTGCAGATTAGATATTAACTACCTCCCCTTAACAATATATTATTCTACTCCAGGGCACTTCCTCATTCAATACTATTTTTAATTTCATTTTACCATTATATTGTGGGGCAACCCAAAGTTGAATGAACCTCTCATCTGTCTGGGTGCCGGGGCCTAAATGTGTGACAGTGGCCTGTTCCAGTGGTGGGTGACGTGAAGCCTGATTCTCTGCTATGACATGAATACAGATTCTGCGCTGACATAAGGCCAGATTCTCTGTTACGGGACCTCTCTCCTCTGCCTGGGTGCCTGGGCCTAAATGTGTGACAGTGGCCTGTTCCAGTGGTGGGTGACGTGAAGCCTGATTCTCTGCTATGACATGAAGACAGATTCTGCGCTGACATAAGGCCAGATTCTCTGTTACGGGACCGCTCTCCTCTGTCTGGGTGCCGGGGCCTAAATGTGTGACAGTGGCATGTTCCAGTGGTGGGTGACGTGAAGCCTGATTCTCTGCTATGACATGAATACAGATTCTGCGCTGACATAAGGCCAGATTCTCTGTTACGGGACCTCTCTCCTCTGCCTGGGTGCCTGGGCCTAAATGTGTGACAGTGGCCTGTTCCAGTGGTGGGTGACGTGAAGCCTGATTCTCTGCTATGACATTAAGACAGATTCTGTGCTGACATAAGGCCAGATTCTCTGTTACGGGACCTCTCTCCTCTGCCTGGGTGCCTGGGCCTAAATGTGTGACAGTGGCCTGTTCCAGTGGTGGGTGACGTGATGCCTGATTCTCTGCTATGACATGAAGTCAGATTCTGTGCTGACATAAGGCCAGATTCTCTGTTACAGGACCTCTCTCCTCTGTCTGGGTGCCGGGGCCTAAATGTGTGTCAGTGGCCTGTTCCAGTGGTGGGTGACGTGAAGCTTGATTCTCTGCTATGACATGAAGACAGATTCTGCGCTGACATAAGGCCAGATTCTCTGTTACGGGACCGCTCTCCTCTGTCTGGGTGCCGGGGCCTAAATGTGTGACATTGGCCTGTTCCAGTGGTGGGTGACGTGAAGCCTGATTCTCTGCTATGACATGAATACAGATTCTGCGTTGACATAAGGCCAGATTCTCTGTTACGGGACCTCTCTCCTCTGCCTGGGTGCCTGGGCCTAAATGTGTGACAGTGGCCTGTTCCAGTGGTGGGTGACGTGAAGCCTGATTCTCTGCTATGACATGAATACAGATTCTGCGCTGACATAAGGCCAGATTCTCTGTTACGGGACCGCTCTCCTCTGTCTGGGTGCCGGGGCCTAAATGTGTGACAGTGGCCTGTTCCAGTGGTGGGTGACGTGAAGCCTGATTCTCTGCTATGACATGAATACAGATTCTGCGCTGACATAAGGCCAGATTCTCTGTTACGGGACCTCTCTCCTCTGCCTGGGTGCCTGGGCCTAAATGTGTGACAGTGGCCTGTTCCAGTGGTGGGTGACGTGAAGCCTGATTCTCTGCTATGACATTAAGACAGATTCTGTGCTGACATAAGGCCAGATTCTCTGTTACGGGACCTCTCTCCTCTGCCTGGGTGCCTGGGCCTAAATGTGTGACAGTGGCCTGTTCCAGTGGTGGGTGATGTGATGCCTGATTCTCTGCTATGACATGAAGTCAGATTCTGTGCTGACATAAGGCCAGATTCTCTGTTACGGGACCGCTCTCCTCTGTCTGGGTGCCGGGGCCTAAATGTGTGTCAGTGGCCTGTTCCAGTGGTGGGTGACGTGAAGCCTGATTCTCTGCTATGACATGAATACAGATTCTGC